>NC_134710.1:343894612-344194612 GCF_043290135.1 Rhipicephalus microplus | reverse complement strand
GCACCCAAATCTGAGCACACGGGCCTACAACATTTCCGCCTCCATAACTTGCAATGAAGTTTCACTCATTCACACAGGTATAAAAACGAAAAACCCGCCTTCAAACACCACGGGCCTCCTTTCGTATTGACAACAGTCCCGCCGAAAAGAACGGCGCTGACCGCGAGTCCTATTTACGAGCGTACCGGTAAAATAATTTCCGTCCTTGGCCCAAACGACGTGCAACACCCCGGCCGACGTAGGTAGGCCACGCAAACAGCTATAGCAAAGAAAGAGTGCGCGAATTGCGGCGGCGTTCGCAGTAAAAGCAAGCGCGCCGACAAAGAAGCAGCAAAGCAAGCGGCGGCTGCTTCGTCGCAATCGCCAGAGTCCGTTGACCCAGATGAAAGCACCTTCTTCTCGCGGCCGCCACTTTCGCCGTTCGGTCTGGAAGGAAGGAAGGAAGCCCGGAGGAAGGCCTTGAACTGGCCATGTATCTGGGACGACGGCCACGATACGGGCTGAGCGGGCGCAGCATTACTGTAGGGATCGGTGAGAGTGGTTGCCCGGAGAGAGGGAATGGCTCGGTGTGTACGCGTCGCCCAGTCGAGGGGAGAGGCAGAAGCAACGTGCCGGCGTAACCTTGCGTAAGACGCGCGCGTAGGTCGGTTTGTGTGCCGGCACCCGCCAGGCAGGCAGGAGAGCGCGCACGCGTCCGTGCATTCTCGATAGGCGAAAAGAATGAGCAGTGCAAGAAAGTGGGCTGACGCAGACGTCTGACCGACAGACCCGCGCGGCGGAGGCAGTGACCTACTCAGAGCGCGCCGATGTGGCCATCGTGGGAGGCGTGCAATCGCAGGAAGGGCTCGATGCAGCCGCCGGCGGGTCGGTAGCCGTGATAAACAGGGGTGAAATGAACGTGCTCTGACCCCAACCGGGGAAGACCTGCGCGTTTTGCACTAACGGATCGGGTGCACGGGTCGGCGTCAGACTCTGATGAGGCAAGAACGAAAGCCAAGTCGCACCATTGGAGTCGTACTTTTCTCACTTTATACAGTGCGTGAAATGAGGATTCACCTCATTTATTAACAAACACTGACAACGGCTTGAGCATGCGCTATGCTATGCGCTACACTACACCCAGGCTTTTCACAGAAGCGACGGAATCCGAAGTTGCGTTACCCGCCGTTTCTGACGATTGCAGTAAGAAGTGTTGGTATAATAAGAAACAGCTGTTACATTGGCAGATTGACTTCTCGACTTCTCGCTACGGCATATACCAAATGGGTACTGAGACCAGATGGTTGCTGGGAAAATTAAAAATTGTGTCGGGTATACTTAACCTGCTTGGTTATGATATATATATATATATATATATATATATATATATATATATATATATATATATATATATATATATATTTAGGTGAAAAGGTTTCCTGTTCTCTCTAGTAGTATTGGCAGGCGTCGTATAACCTAATAAGTCGGCACTCCGATATCTAAGGCATGTAAACTAGTTCACGTTTCAACAAGCGAATGTAGTGGATAGTCTCTACCGAGGGACAACTTATACAAATATTTTGTTTTATTTTGTTCTTGCACTTCTTTTGTTGTTTTTAACCTTTCCGAACATGCCCAATGGGTAGCCACTCATATTTATTACTGAATCTTGCTACTTCTACCTTTCTCTTTCTGTTTTTCGCCTTTTATTTCTTCCTATTTGTATTTCAGTCCCTCTATTTATTTATTTCTTCTCTCTTTTTCAGAGTTTATTTCTATCTTTTTCGTTCATATCATTCCGTTTTTTTTTTATCTCATTCTTTTATGCTAGACTTCTCTGTCTCACCTCCTCGTTTCTCTCCTCCTGAGCGTTTTTTTACATCTCTTCTCCTCACCCGTACTTTACTTTCCCACTCTCTTGATATGCTATTATTCCATACTAGGCTGTGTTATGTTCAGCTAGACTGTCAAGATAGGGGAGTTGTTATGATGCTCGCCTTCGGACTTATTGATTGATATGTAGGGTTTAACGTCCCAAAACCACCATATGATTACGAGAGACACCGTAACGGAGGGCTCCGGAAAATTTGAGCACCTGGGGTTCTTTAACGAACGCGCAGATCTTTAACGAGCATACGGACCTACAACACTTCCGCTTCCATCGGAAATGCAGCCGCCGTAGCCGGGATTTGATCCCGCGACCTGCGGGTCAGCAGCCGAGCACCTTAACCACTAGACCAACGCGGCGGGGCTGCTCGCCTTCGGATCATAGGTGCACGGTCACGAATGCCACCTTGTCGAACCATTCTTCCTGTCAAGAATTTTTCTACGTCTCGTTCTTTCTCTCTCTTTCTCTCTCTTTCTCTCTCTCTCTCTCTCTGTACTCATGTTGTCACCCATCATTGTTATTGCGTTCCACGCCGATCCATTAGGCCCACGTGTTCTCCGAGCTAAGCAGAAGATAAATAAAATGACGTTGAGGGTAAAGACAGTGCGCGTCGGTTTATGATTAGAATAATTGTCTCGACTAGTGGGACTCAGACAGCTTCACTGTCAGATCAGTCACAGCCACGCAACTATACGCACTTTGTGCGAACTCTGAGCAGCATTGCGACGCTCACATTTGCCATCATCGCGTCTCCGACACCGGCAACAAAGCAGAACACGTTCAAAACAGCAGAGGTAACCATGGTTTATGACTCGTGGGTGTGGTATGGACATTGCGTTGCCGAACTCGAGATCACTGATGTTCCCATCTTTAGACACTCTAAAGCAGGGGTATCAAACACGTGGTTCGCAGCCCACACATGTTTATTTCATATTTTTTATTGCCTTAATCAGTAGGTTCATCAGCTACACATGGCATGACAGGTCTACAGCATTCTTCTCGAAAGGCACTTTCTGTGATCACCATGTGTTTATAGATAATCGTTAAACAACGCTGCCTATCAGAATCGGCCTCCAGGCTTTAGTGATATTGAAGATCGGTATCAACATGTCAGAATATTGGCGCCCGACATTCTTGAGAAAGCACTCACGAGATATGGAAAAGGTTTTCTTTCAATTTCCCCCTTGCTTTCGGCCCTTGCAAGACTAAATTGTTTGAATGCTGCCCGCTGGCTAAGTTGAGTTTGAGGCCCCTGTTCTAGAGCGAACATGCCGAGTGACGCATAACGCGTACACTTGCGACATTTCCAGATCTTACACCACTTCATCTGGTGCAAAACGATCGGAGGTGTCACGACCAACTTGCTCGGCGTCGCTCTCATTTTCCTTCCAAGGTCATTGAGACAAACTAGGTCAACTATGAAGCATCTAGGTTGAGTATCGGAATGAATAATTATTTATTGCTTTCCTTTGACAATGGACACTGATGAGAGTGGCATTGACGAGAGTGCTAATATACTGTTAGCTGTGCAGTCTTGTGTAAAGCATGGATGTTTCGAGGGTGGGAACATCTATGACTCGTGAACAGTGCTGTCGCGTGGAAAATCGTATCGTAGTACTAATATTACAAATGTGAATGTATGTTCAGGAGTAAATTTACTACTATTTTATGGTTCGTAACAACTTCGATTTAAAGTATTATGTAAGAGAAGAATATTAGCCGCAGCCACGTATCGACACCAACTCAGGATTGTACGGAACGTCATTCCAAGAATGTCGTTCCAAGGAATGACGTTCCGAGAACTGGTTCTTTGTTGGAGGAACAAAGGAACGCCACCATTCCATTCAGTATCAGTGGAACTGTAACGGTAACTCGTTAGTTTTACGTTAGAATGGCCGAGGAAACTGCGTTACTTCTGTAAACGTTCCGCTGCATTGAACAAGCGCACGCAAGTGGCATATCATGATGTACGGACCGGACGGGCGACCGCGTGAGCGCTGAAAATTGCATCATCTCCCACTAAAGCAAACCGTGAGTAGCATGTGAAGCAGCGCATTTGTTGACTGAGAGTTCCGTTCACCAAGGGCACCTTGCCCGCAATAAACGCGTCCTTACAAGTGTAGCATACCTCGCTGCAGTTTCTGTTGCTGTCACTTATCCCGAACTCTTGTTGAAGCATGGCACGCGGTTTCATCGTCACACCATGCGGCAACACAAGCGTTCATTATGAGCCTGCAGAATCTCGCTCCCCCTCGCCATCACATGATTGCTGAGAAAGTGTCAGGGAGAGAGGGCGCAGCGTCTTACCAAGCCACGTACGCAGGCTTGAACGCGCCAGCACGTTGTGGCCGTGCTTGGGCCAGCTGTTGCGCATGCGCAGTAGGCTGATCACACACACCAGATGGAGCTCGACCATACGCTGCTTCGCATCTAAAAATGTACCGCTCGCATGTTACGTGACCATGGTGAATCCTGGTTTTCACCTCAAGGCACTCACCCGCAATTATTATTATTATTATTATTATTATTATTATTATTATTATTATTATTATTATTATTATTATTATTATTATTTTACGACAGAGATGTTATGCTGCGGGTTTGCCGTAGGTTTTATAAAAAAAAACAGTAGTCGCTATCATGAACAGCCACGCGTGTTGTTTATCCTGTTTGTCTTATTTTGATTCACGCCAAGAACACCTACGCCGAATCGTTCGGCGTGGAACACAATAATTCTGATGTGCGAGAGAACTAGTACAGACACACGGAGAGAAATAAAGAGATAGAAAGAGAAATATAGGAAGTCTTGGCCCACAAGAAAAATTCTCGGTGACATGAGATTCGAACCGGCGTAACCACGACCTGAACGTAGGCATCGTAACCAGTTGGCTATCAAATTCTTTCCATTGTACTTACACATCATATGAATGACACTTGTAAGCAATTCAATGCAGACAGAAAACTAACATGTTCATTCGGCTTATATCACGGCACACTAGCGAGAATACATGGAATAACGGCCTTTTCCAATCATATCCCATAACGGCAGTAAAGAAAAACTCCTCGCCAATGCAATGTACTATTGTAACGGACTTCTTGTTTCCTCGTACACATCTGTTACCTGAGAGACAATTTTAATGAAATCAGTTGTCGAGGAAACGAATTGACCTGAATTTATCTGTATGCATAATGAGCTCATGTTAGCAAAGCATAGTGAAGCATAGCCTCATTTAGTATAGTTTATATCAAGAGGGTGCAAAAAGGAAGTTATGTTTAGGAGGAAGGAAAACAGGAGGTGATAGCAAGTATACAGAGAGAAACATAAAAAGAAAAAGTAAGAAAAAGATACAAAGCAAAGGAATGAAAGAGAAAGAGAAGAAAATAGATAAGAAATAGAGAAAGAAAACAATAGAGAGAAATATTAGCAAGAAAGAGAGATGAAAGAAGACAGAGAAGTACTTATATAGAAAAATGCTCTTTGACTGCAAACAGAGGACCTTACTAAGTTGCAAGTGTGTATCCTGGACATCATTTTGATTGATTGATTGATTTGTGGGGTTTAACGTCCCAAAACCACCATATGATTATGAGAGACGCCGTAGTGGTGGGCTCCGGAAATTTCGACCACCTGGGGTTCTTTAACGTGCGCCCAAATCTGAGCACACGGGCCTACAACATTTCCGCCTCCATCGGAAATGCAGCCGCCGGAGCCGGGAATCGAACCCGCGACCTGCGGGTCAGCAGCCGAGTACCTTAGCCACTAGACCACCGCGGCGGGGCTGGACATCATTTTCTACTAATACTGAAATAATTCAATTAGTAGTCAATAAATGCCTAAGTACTATTCTTTTCGATGCGGTTTCTTCTGAAAGAAACTTAGTAATATTAGTGAATGTGTGGGAGATTTTTATTAAACTATCTGAACCGTGTGCGCAGTATCCCGAGTGCCCATTTGAGAGCCACAGCGGAAAAAGTCGCATGTGTTAGACGAGCACGAAAGTTGAAATTAAACATGCTCGTAGTACGGCAGGTGGTGTCTAAAAAACTCATCTGGCATTTTTCGTTTATCCTAATTTATCTGTATATGTTACTTCTACGGTCGGCGATCTCAAATTCGTATAACATATAGCTGGACGTGAACTTTACCTGCAGAATTTACATAATATCACAATTATCTGACAGTATACTTTGATTGAAAAGTGAAATTAACGTAATTGTAACGACACGTTCCAGTTTTCGAACTGTAACTGTAACGACTTCCTTTCCCATTAATGGAACTTGTGACGGGAACTCGTCACAAAATTCGGAAGGAACGAGGAACGAGCTTTCGTTACTGTTTTAGCGGAACGTGTACAACACTCCACCAATCTCACCTGAAACACATTTAACAAATAAATAAACAGCACTTACTAAGGGAATATTATCGGATACTGCATCTCAGACACTTTGAGTTCACCGTGACCGCATAAATTGAAGGCCACCGCGCAGTTATTGTTTGCCTGTGAATACCACTGCTTGTAAAAGACGCCCACGAGAATTTCCCAGTGGTCTCGTCCACTGCGAAGCTGCGCCTCTCGCGGACGGTGCGTGTATAGTATGACACTGCAGAAACAAAGCAGAGGTCGAGATGGAAGCGTTCATCGCACGACCGTGACCAGCATGGTTACACGGTCTTCTGGTCCAACGGAGATGTCGGCATGCAGCACCTGTTTCTCAACAGCCGCTTTCGTTTTCCTACTGTCAGGCGTCCTTCACAGTTTGTGTGGGAGCGGGGACGAAGGCATTCAAGGACACAATTATGAATGGCTGCCCTCACAGACAGCCGCCAGACAGCGCAGTCATGGCCAGTCAGACTTGCCAGTGGGATGATAAAAGCGCAGCGTCAAGGTTAATTTTATTCTAACAATATTGTCTTCTTCGCGGACCGCTCAGATGATATACAGAAGATAACGGATACATTTGGAAGCGAATGTTGAACTCTATGACCAGGATGTAGAGCAACGAAATGTGAATTGACGATATAAATGATCTCAATAATGAAGTGGTGTCACTACAGCACCTGGAAATAGCGAGGGTAGGGAATACAAATAGCGCAGAGTATGAGAAAATAATGGTGATGGATGTACATAGAAGTACAGGAAAAAGTCACGGTACCTGCGAAAGGAAAAAGTTAGAGTGCACAAAGTGCTATGGGGATACAATAGATACGAGGCATTTTGTACCTATTATGAGTTCTGGAACCATTACAGATTTCCCCTGATTTTAAAGCACATCCTTCGAGGTTTGTGGAAAGCTATCGTGGTTTCAGGGCTCATATTTGGGAACTAAGTTGTCTGCTCAATAATTATCATCATGTATCATCATCATCATCATCATCATCATCATCAGCTTGAATACGTCCACTGCAGGACAAAGGCCTCTCCCATGTTCCGCCAGTTACCGGGTCGTGTGCTTGCTGCTGCCAATTTATACCCACAAACTTCTTAATCTCATCTGCCCACCTAAGCTTCTGTCTCCCCCTAACCCGCTTACCTTCTCTGGTAATCCAGTTAGTTACCCTTAATGACCAGTGGTATTCCTGTCTACGTGCTACATGCCCGGCCCATGTCCATTTCCTCTTCTTGATTTCAGCTATGATATCCTTAACCCCCATTTGTTCCCTAATCCACTCTGCTCTCTTCTTGTCTCTTAAGGTTACACCTACCATTTTTCTTTCCATTGCTCGCTGCGTCGTCCTCAATTTAAGCTGAACCCTCTGTGTAAGTCTCCAGGTTTCTGCTCCATAGATAATTACCGGCAAGATACAGCTGTTATATACCTTCCTCTTGAGTTATAGTGGCAATCTACCTGTCATAATTTGAGAGTGCTTGCCAAATGTGCTCCACCTCATTCTTATTCTTCTAGTTACTTCAATCTCGTGATTTGGCTCCGCGGTTATTACCTGCCCTAAGTAGACATAGTCGTTTACAACTTGAAGTGCACTATAACCAATCTCGAAGCGCTGCTCATCATGTATAGCCTTACCGAATTCTTAATCAAAGAATTATAACTTCAGACGATGCGATGGTATTATATAAATCTAGCAAATAATAATACTACAAGGTTTTCACGTGATAGCAACTTTGTCTTCCCTAAAATGAATACTAATCATGGTAAGCAAAGCGTCTTTTTCTCATAGATCACTGTTTTGAATTTTATAGCGATAGAAATCAAAACGGTAAAAATTAACGAATTCAGAAAATCATTAAAAGATTGTATTCTTTCAATCTCCCATTTTTCTATCTTTGTAATTGTGTTCATGGAGTACTTTAATGATTATCTATTTTTTGCTACCATTGTGTGCTCTTTTCTTCAGTTCGTTTATTTCTGTCTAACTTCAATATTTTGTATTGTCACATTTTGTAATTCTCAGGTTTCACAAGCTGTAACCAATATTTCTTATTTATTTTGAAAATGAGGTCCTATTGCAGTTTTTGACTTCGGGACCTCCTTCTGCCTAATATCACTGTGTAACCTTCGTACTAATTACAATAAATGATCGTTTGATTGATTGATTGATTCATTGACTGATTTATTGATTGCATCAAGTCAGAGATGCAGTCATGACTTGACGTCAATAATAAAAATAAACGCCAAGCCTGCGTGAAAGACGCAGATAGTCTCAGCAAAAGCTGAAAGAGCAGCCTTTCAGTGTCTTTTCTAAACAATCTTGTTCTTACTCTTGTTGACCTTCACATGTGGCTCACACCCACTGTGGGGGATTGGCTAATAAACTCATTGGATGACTACTACAAGCACGCTTGCCTAATACACACTACGTCATTAATAATAAAAATGTGTGTGTAGTAGGCTGGCATTCCATGTGCTATTTTTTGTCAGTCTTTTTAGAAGTGTGGTATCCGCTTAACACTTGCAAAGAATTGTGTGCCAATTGTACATACAGTGGCTGATGACGATGAGGAAGTGTGCCTGAAGTGGGTATGCGCCACAGTTATTACCTGAAAAAAAAAAAAACTAGATTTCGTAATGCGTTGGAGCATTGGATGACCCACTCGTTACGTTATTTGAATTGTTCGACGACTGGTTGTTCTTTCGCTGTTTTAAAACGCTTTATGAGTCATATTAACGCGCCCCGCCGCGGTGGTTTAGTGGCTAAGGTACTCGGCTGCTGGCCCGCAGGTCGCGGGTTCAAATCCCGGCTGCGGCGGCTGCATTTCCGAAGGAGGCGGAAATGTCGAGGCCCGTGTGCTCAGATTTGGGTGCACGTTAAAGAACCCCAGGTGGTCAAAATTTTCGGAGCCCTCCACTACGGCGTCTCTCATAATCATATGGTGGTTTTGGGACGTTAAACCCCACAAATCAATCAGTCATATTAACGCGATTGCTTTCCCGACATCAAGCCTTCCTAAGATAAGTTTGCGAGCAAGACCCAAGCACGGGCGTGGCCTAGTGGTGGAGTACTGGGCTGGCACCCAGTGGACTCGGGTTCGAGCCCCATGTGTCATTAACACTACTTTTTTTCTAATTTGGTGCGTTGTCGTTACGGACACGGGCAGCGGCGGACGACAACGGCAGCGCGTGACCCGAGTTTTGATCTTATAACAGCTTTCGCTGTAAAATTAGGACGCCTAGCAGTGTGTGTTCATGAGAAACCGACAACTGAAGCTGTTAAGTGTGACACTGAATGCCTAATTCTTGAAGTGGGAGAAGTTCAGAGCAAATTAGGTTCGAAGAAAGGCTAAGAAATATTAGTGTCTGGTAGATGGGCTGGCCAAATGTTCCGGTATCCGTATGTGACGAGCTCCTAATCACTACAATAATAAAAAAATAACTAGGAGAACTAGGGTAGGCTGGAAGTGTAAGCAATATGGCAACAACAAGTGTATGGCGAAAAGCAATAAAGGCGGAGAGGCTTTATTGGATAGCAGCGACGAACAAAAATTTGGCTCTGAGCAACTATGTAAAGGGCAGAGACAAAATAGGGCAAATGTATTTTGTTATAGTAGAAAGAGAAGAAAAAGCATTAGTGTTTCAAGCGAGGTCGGGTGCCTGAGAACGCGTAGCTATTAAGCGAGAATCATAAAGCTAAAGAAAAATATACAGGCTGTTGCGGAGCTACAGAAACGACAGAGCATGATCTAAATGAAAGTGGAGATATCCACACTGGCGTATTTGTGGGCTATAGCCCACATGGAAGCTCGGCTCTTATTGGTCACAATAAAAGGGGGACCTGTCCGTGACAGAAAAAAGTGGGAGACAGTTATAAAGGATTCGGGGCGGAACACACAGGGAAAAAGGACAAAAATAAATACTGGATTCTAATTTATTTCATTTACTTTATTTGAAGAAATAAAAGGTATTATTATTAATACGGGCATCGTGACAGAGAGGGGGAGAGAGCGCAACCGTCCGTAGGAGAGAAGAATGAGCCAGAGTTGGGCATGCGCTGTAGGAGGGCGGACACCGCACAATGGACACCACCCGGAACATAAGATGCTGTCACATCTATAAACGAAGTTTTTGAGGGAAGTTTTCAAAAACGAAGTTTTGCAACGAAGCTTAAGGACTGATGAGCGTTTAACCACTCCGATGACGATCGAACCTGAACAAGCCTCGTACGGCAGTATAGTGTTCAGCGAACTTGAAAATCAGTGCAGCTTCCCAGTAGAAGTGGAACGAGTGAAAGAAAAGTGGAGCAGGGGGATCTTCCTTCGATTTTATTTTATTTATTTATCCTTCTTTCGCCCATTTCTTTTTTGATGTCGGTTTCTTGCATTGCTTTTTTTGTATCTGTTTCTTTGTCTTTCTCGCACTTTTTGTATTTATTTCTATTTCTCGCTTTTTGTTGTTTCTCTTTGGTTTTTTTTGCGTTTCTCTGTTATTTCCCAATTTATTGGTCGTGTCTGTTTCTTTCAATCTTTTTCTATGTCTTTCAGCATTGTCTGCTTTGAGCATCGAGAGCGGCACAGTTATTGCTGCTGCTGCTGGATGCCACCTTGAAATGTCGCCCCATGGTAATGCTCGCACTCGTAAGCATAATAAATGTAAGGCACGAGTTCCAAAAAGAAAATAAAGCGCCTTCATTTTGGGGAATGATAAAAAAGACAGCCAAATTTCCGAAGTCCACCTCTACGGTGTCTCTGATAATCATATTATGGTTTTAGGGCATAAAGTCTGAACAATTAAATCGGAAAATATATAATTCATGAACAAACATTTTTACCACTTTTCCGATCCTGTCTGCCTCATGTGGATCACCTACGTAAAATATACGTGGAGGAAGCGACGCGCTGAAGAGTAGTTTGACGTAAAAATATGCTGCTATGAAAATGTTTTTTTTTTTTGTAAATGAACTTCACTTCTCTTTTTTTTTTAAGAATTCACGGACATTCGGAATTGTGCTGTGGTAAGAATGTGATTGAGTTTCGTTGATTGAGAGTTGTGTGGAATTTTGCAACGACCAGTAGACCTACCTAAAAACAAAACAAATAATTTGTGGAAAATATACCTACATTTTAACCAGAAAACAAACTTATGTTTGTGCTCACGCCAGCGGAATACAAATAAATTGTTTGGTGAGGAAGTCTGCTAAAACTTCATAAGATTGAGCAGTGGTAATCACGGCAAATTTTGATTCCTAATTGCGCAAATAGCCTTGTGAGAGCAAACGAAATGACACCGTTTTTACACTGCACCGATGTGTTGTACTGCCATTGTGCCTTTTGCCGCTCTCTATCATTTGAAATAATTCGCCAAAATAGAAATAATTCGCCATTTGAAACAATTCGCTTCTTACCTTTTCATCCACTATTCTACGTTAATAAGCTAGACTTTTATGTATTCGGCTGCTGACCCGCAGGTCGCGGGATCAAATCCCGGCTGTGGCGGCTGCATTTCCGATGGAGGCGGAAATGTCGTAGGCCCGTGAGCTCAGATTTGGGTGCACGTTAAAGAACCCCAGGTGGTCAAAATTTCCGGAGCCCTCCACTACGGCGTCTCTCATAATCATATGGTGGTTTTGGGATGTTAAACCCCTCAAATCAATCAACCAGACTTTTATGTATACTAGTACGTATATCTCACTCTCGACTAAAGACCACCACTATATCTATTTACCATATCATTAATTACTACTCCGAAACGCTAACGAAATAGCATACAGTATTGAAGACAGCCAGCCTATTCTTCAGCCGTTTGAAACTTTTCGCGTTTACGTTTGATGCACTCCAACCGCCTTTGACATATACGCTCAACGTAACAATCGCATATAAGTAGACGATCAGTTTGTAAAACAGGAAAAGTCCAAGTATGAGTGCGACTACTCGAAGTCAACAAAACTACAACATTGCAGACACTTTGTAGCCAACAACGTCGAAATTGAGCGAGACAGGAAGAAGTTACGATAGAAAAATTGGCCCCGTATTATCATGTTTTAATCTAAATGTCGTCGAAAGACGATAGTCTTGCGTGTGAAGAGAGAGAACAAGACGTTTATTTGATGTTCTGCGCAAGAAAATCGGTGAATGGTATTCTGGAAGCACTGCAATAGAGAGTCTCGATACGTGCCGCAAAGGCGAACGAGTGCATTGAGGCACGTTAGACAGAGCGCCATCTGGCGCTCTGTCTTCGAAAACGATGTAAGGCGAAAACGATGTAAGGCTTCGAAAACGATGCAAGGCGTGCGCGCTCGCGGAGAAATACGCGCGCCTTTCTCGGAGGCGATAAGGTGTATAACGCAAAGTGTCGGGCAGCTGCCAACACCGTGTCATCTTAGCAAAATGTTGGAAACACTTTCTTTTTTGAGCATCACTTGCACTGTCAGCGCAGCGTGGTAAATGCTGCAGTCCTTAGAATTACTTGTGTGTGCCTTCTTTAGTATAAAAACAAACCCACAAAACATCGCCGTCTTGTTATGGTGCCTCAGATATGCGCAATAATCGATTTTTTATTGACAGCCCCAAAAGTATGAACGCTAAAACTTGAGCAATGTTGGTGGGCGCAGCGGACGGGATTGGCCATCGGACGTATCGTTTGGTGCCGTTTAGGGTATCGTTACCGTGGACAAACAGACAAATGTACAGACAGAAAGGCAGAAAGACTGACAGACCAAAGCTTTGGCGTCGAAGGTGCACAAGAAACACTATCATCTTTAATAAATGCCTGAGAAGGAGGGTTATTCAGGGCACTAAGTCGGCCTAAGCTCGCAAGGTCAGAAGTTCAAAATCGCACTATTTTTTTCTGTAGTAAAAATATGGATTTTAAGAAATTTAGGAAGAGGCCATGTGAGCTACCATCCATGAGAAGTTGAGAGCCGCTAGGCTGTCAGATGGTGTTCTACAGTGCTATGAAAGTGCAACAGAAGCATCTACTTAGAGACAGCGCAGCAGTATAACATCCAATGACACAATAAGAATCGAATGCAGATGCCGGGCTATTCCCAATCTCATATTTACCTAAAATGCGTGATAAAAGAATCATTAAAAAACAAAAAAAGTCTGCGGTGCGGATTCACTGGCGACCATCTACCGGTAATGCACTTCCTCACCAGAGTAGGATTGGCCACCCTGGTGCAGTACTTGGCTACTACCTCCTTAATGAAAGTACCGATCAACCCTCGGCCCTCAGTCACCAGTGACTGCGAAGCTACTGTCCAAGGCGGCGGTAAGACCTGCGACGCAGCGGAGCGTGCTATGAATCTCTCCGTCCAGACAGGCCACAATTAGAATCTGAATTTGGCTACGTTTAACGCTAGAACGCTATCTAGAGAGGCTAGTGTAGATTTGTTATTATGTTGATATGTAATAGGGCACAGTGAAGTTAGGAGGACAAGTGACGCTTATACAATGGTGAAGAAAAGACATGTTCTATGCTACCATGAGTTATTTGACAGAAACGGACTAAGGGTGGGTTTTTTATGCAAAAGAATATCGCTGGCAACATAGAGCGATTCTATAGCATCAGTGAGAGGGTGTAAAATATTATAATTAAGTTTAGCAGAAGGTACAAGATGAAGGTGGTACAGGCCTACGTGCCTTCATTGAGCATTGGTGAACATTTCGCTGAACGCTTCCATGAAGACGTACAGTCAGCTATTAATAAAGCAAAGACACAGTATACTATTTTGATGGGTAACACAATGCCAAATTAGGCAAGAAACAGGCCGAAGACGATGCAGTGGGGGATAATGGTGTCGGCTCTAGAAATTTCAGAGGGGAGTTATTAGTGGAGTTCGTAGAACGAAACAATTTACGGTCCTTGAATATCTGTTTCAGATACCGGGCTAACCATATGTGGGCGTGCCGAAGTCCTAATGATAAAACTATCAGTGAAATTAACTTCATTCTGCGGGCACACCCAGACATTGCGCAGGATGTAAAGTAGTTGACAAGATTCGATGCAGTGACCATGGAATGGTAAGAGCGTGTATTCATTTAGATTTTAAAAATCAAATGCATAACGTGATACGCAAAAAGCCACCTAATGAGCTAGCGGGGAGAGGTAAAATAAAGAATTTCATAGTTTTGCTTCAGAATGAATTCCAGCCTCTAACAAGGTAACCGACGTTAGCGTTGACACAACTAACGATAACCTTACTAGTATCATCAAACAATGTGCAATGGAAGTAGGAGGTACACTCACTAGACAAGACACGGGCAAACAGGCAACGAAAAATCTCATTAAGAGATCACATACCATGAAAGCCTCAAATGCAACCGAAAATATAGCACTAGCGGAGCTTTTGAAGTTGATCAATAGGCGCAAGGAAGCCGATATCAGAAGGTATACATAGAGAGAATTGAGCAGACTCTAAAAAGCGGTCGAAGCTTAAAAGCTGCGAAGGCTATCTGGTACATAGGCAAAAACCGGATCTTTGCAGAAAAGGACAAGGAAGGCAATGTCATAACCAATATTGATAGGATAGTTGAGGTGGCGGAGGAGTTCTCCGGAGGGCTGTACTGAAGTTGAAATAATCAGCATGATATTGTAAGTTGCAATATTTCAGACACCATAGCGATTTGAGATACTAACAGAAACGACGGGAAGTAATGAAAGTTTAAGAAGGAATGCAAAGAGGCAAAGCCGCTAGTGAGAATAAGGTAACAACGGACCTGCTGAAGAATGGCGGAGAAATTGTGTTGGAAAAGCTGGTCCCCTTATATACGAAATGCCTCCTGGTGGGAAGGGTACCAGAATCTTAGAATAACGCCTACATCATTTTAATTGATAAGAAAAGAGACGTGAAAGAGTTGAAAAGGGCAGGCTGGTCAGCTTATTGTCCGTTCTCCGCAAACTATTAACGAAAATAATACCTTATATAATTAAAGCGACATTATAATTCAATCATGCAAAAGGCCAAGCAGAAGTTGGTACAGGCTTCTCCACAATAGACCACATTCATACTATCAAACAGGTAATAGAGAAATGCGCGGAATACAACCAATCCCTATACACAGCTTTCATAGATTACGAGAAGGCGTTTGACTCAGTTAAGACATCAGCAGTAATGCAGACACTACAGAATCAGGGTATCCGGGAACCCTACATAAACATTCTGGAAGAAAGTTTTATAAATAAAGCGAGAAAATACCAATAAAGAAGGGTGGAAGACTATGGGGTTCGATCTCTCCAATGCTATTCACCGCGTGTACAGGAGGTTTTCAGGTTTCTAGATGGGGATCCACTAGGGATAAGAGTTAATAAAGAGTATCTTAAAAACCTGCCATTCACTCATGACATCACTTTGATGAGTCACTCAGGGGATGAATTACAGCTCATGAATTCCGAAGTGGACACGGAAAGCAGAGGAGTAGATCTGAAAATATTATGCACAAAACTAAAGTAATTTGCAACAGCCTCGGCAGAAAACAGCGTTTTGCGATAGGTGGAGAGACGTTGGAAGTTGTAAAGGAATATGTCTATTGAGGACAGGTAAAAACCTCGGAGTCGAACCATGAGAGTGAAATGACTAGAAGAATAAAGATGGGGTGGATCAGATTCCGCAAGCATTCTCAAATCATCCGTTATAATTTACCACTAACCCTCCAAAGAATGGTATATAACAGCCGCATCTTGCTGTTACTTACCAGCGAAGCAGAATCGTGGAGGCTTACAAAGAGGGTGCAGCTTAAATTGAGGACGACGCAGCGAGCGATGGAAGGGAAAGTGATAGGTGTAACCTTAGGAGACGAGAAAAGAGCAGAGTGGGTCATTGAACAAGCCGGGGTTAAGGATATCATAAGTTAAATCAAGAAGAATAAATGGAAATAGACCGGGAACGTAGTACGTTGGCCGGATAACTGCGGTCATTAAGGGCAACCGACTGGATTTACAGAGAATGCAAACGTGTGAATGGGGACAGGAGAATAGGTGGGCCGATCAGATTGAAAAGTTCCCAGGTATAACGTGGCAGCAGACAACACAAAAGCGGGATAAGCGGTGGATCATGGAAGAGGCCTCTGTCCTGCAGTGGACGTAGTCAGGCTGCTGATTATGACCATTGTGAAAGCTATATTTTGTCAATTCACTGCTTCATACTGTTGTTTTACAGACTGAAACCAAGATATTGCTAACTTTCTATTGAAACAAAGGTCCGAACGCAAAGTGTGAAACGTTGGTGTGCCTGCAACCGAGTCAAAACAGTGTACACAGCGGAATACGAGCGAAGAGGAGGTTTTCAGAAAGACACACCTGACAAAGAGAAGGATGTGCATGCAGAGCTGTGTTTAGACAATATCTTTTCAGCAAATAAAACATAGAACGCATGCTTCAGTGGGATGTTTTGGCAACGTGTCCCTGAAGGTGCCAATGTAGGCCCAAGAATTTTCTTTATATATATATATATATATATATATATATATATATATATATATATATATATATATATATATATATATATATATATATACGACAAAAAGCACGCGCAGTGAGAGAGAACGACGAGGAGGTTCTCATCCGATCAGTTTGCCAGTGTTCTGGTACAATTAAAGCAAGTTGCATTCAACTGCTGCTGTTTCTGCATTGTGACACTGGTGGAGGCGCTGGGTACATGTTCGGGGGACGCCTGACAACAGCCCTGCATCTAGTCCAGAAAGACTTCCACGCATCGACACCCCCGTTCACCACAGCAGCAGCCGCCTGTTAGGACTCAGCCCGGAGTTTGGCCCATTGCCGGAAAGTGTGACCGTGCCAGAAAGCATGAAGGTGCCTCGAAGCACTGACCCCACCATGTGCAGCCCAAGCACAACACAGGTGACTGTTTTGAACCCTCGACTTCCGGTTGACTTCCACGGAAACACATATGAGGACGCACAAAACTGGCTCGAGAAATTCGAGCACACAGCGAATATTAATGGGTGGAACACCACACAGAAGTTGGGCTACATGTATTTTCCGCTTCAAGACGGAGCCCGAAAATGGTTTACGAATCGCGTGTGGTCGTCTTGGAACGAGTTTCAGCAGAAGTTCCTCGATACGTTCGTGAGCACCGAAAGATTTGAAATTGCACAGCGTCTCCTCGAGTCATGGATTCATAAGCCAAATGAATCCGTTACGACGTTTGTTGAGGACATGGCGCGGCTGTTTCGTCGAGCAGATCCCTATATGCCCGAAGCCAGAAAGGTTTGCCACCTCATGCGGAGCATTAAAGAGCAGCTGCTCGATGGTCTCGTACGAAACCCATCTACAAGTGTTGATGAATTTTCCGAGGAGGCGACATCCATCGAACGCGCACTGCATCTTCGCTACCAGCAGTATTACCACCCAACCCACAATGCACAGATCAGCGCGGCAGCCACGGCCACAGCAACGACGAAGGTTCTTTGCGCCAACTGATACAAGAAATCATACAAGAAGAGGTCAAGAAGCGCGTCGCCTAACCGAATGACTGCACAATTGCTTCAGTAACAGCAGTTGTGCGCCAGGAAATTCGGCAAGCGCTCTCGCTTCCTGAGCCGAGCACGAGCACCCCCAGGTCAAGCTATGCAGACATAGTCCGCCGACAGCCAGCGAACGTGCCGACACACGCACCAGTACCATTAGCAACATCCGCCCACAGCGCATTGGTACTACAGAGAAACGTCAACGCCGAGGCGGCCACCACTTCGCAAAACTGACATCTGGCGTACCCCTGACCATAGGCCCCTGTGCTTTCATTGTGGGGAAGCAGGCCACATCGTTCGGTATTGACCGTATCACGGCGCAGGGTACCAAGGGTTTCCTTCCACTATTCCTCGGCGCTATTTGAACGAAACACCTGACGTCAACACGAGTGTCATGACGCCGCGAGATATTCCTCCTGGGTTTCGGTCGCGCTCACCCTCTCCTGGGCGTTATTATCCATCCTCTACACGAAGCACCACTGACATGCCAAGAGGGACATCTCGTCATCCACGCCGGGGAAGCTAAAAGCAGCGACCTCAGGGGAAGGTTGCGAATCGTCCAAGTGTGAAAAATCCCCCAATACTGCCAAGCGAAGAGAGAAGCATTTTCAATCAATCGACGAAAGCTGGGGTTGTTACTGCCGATGTTGCAATTACGATTGATGGACATGACGTCATGGCATTGGTCGACAGTGGCACGGACTTCTCAATAATGAGTGAGAGCCTGGCAGACAAGCTCAGGAAGGTTAGAATGGAATGGAAAGGACCGCAGATTAGAGGAGCTGGAGGGCAGCTACTCACACCTACCGGAAAGTGCACCGCAAGAATCAAGATGGAGGATGCATCCTTCGTCGCAACTTTTGTTATTCTTTCCGAGTGTGGCAAACAAGCAATCCTCGGGATGGATTTCTTGCGTAAATATGGTACCATCATCAATATACCGGACGATGTACGGACATTTTCAGTGAATCAAAACGCAGCGCTACACCAAAAATCCCTGTGAGTCATTGACGATGTGACCATACCTCCGTTATCGTGCCGCCTGGTTTCGGTCACGTGCAGCGCGCAGCATACTGCAGAAGGAATCGCTGAGTAAGTATTGACGCTTATACTCTCTCATGGTGTTGCGATTGCCAGAAGTATCGTCGATGTTGTGTGCGGAGAAACGGAGGTTCTGTTGACGAATTTTACCAGCGAGCGACGACACATTACACAAGGCACTACAGTTGCCTACTTCGACGAGATGACCGAAATCCGTGAGTGCTGTGTAGTACAACAGGACGAGCCGCCAGCCACGTCAGCCCCACCACCTATTGACGTAAGCACGGATTTATCACCTGCGCAGAGACAGCGTCTACTAGATCTACTTCACCAGCACAAACACTGTTTTTCATCGACCTCGAGGGTCAGTTTGATTGATTGATATGTGGGGTTCAACGTCCCAAAACCACCATATAATTATGAGAGACGCCGTAGTGGAGGGGTCCGGAAATTTAGACCACCTGAGGTTCTTTAGCGTGCACCCAAATCTGAGCACACGGGCCTACAACATTTCCGCCTCCATCGGAAATGCAGCCGCCGCAGCCGGGATTCAATCCCGCTGCGGGTCAGCAGCCGAGTATCTTAGCCACCAGACCACCGCAGCGGGGCTCGAGGGTCAGTCAAACGCCACTGACAAAGCACCGGATAATAACGGAGGAGACGGCAAGGCCAATACGACAGAACCTATACTGCGTAGCACCGAAAGAGCGTGAAGCAATCCAGGAACAATTGAAGAAAATGCTAGACGATGACGTCATCCAGCCGTCAAGAAAGCCTTGGGCATCGCTGGTAGTGCTGGTTAAAAAGAGAGGCGGAAGCTTGCGATTTTGTGTCGACTACCACAAGCTGAACCATGTGACAAAGAAAGACGTGTACCCATTACCGTGCATCGATGATTCACTCGACAGGCTGAGGTATGCACGCTAATTCTCGTCAATGGACCTCAAAAGTGGGTATTGGCAAATTGAGGTTGACGAGCAAGATAGAGAAAAAAACTGCTTTTGTAACGCCTGACGGCCTTTATGAACTTAAAGACTTGCCCTTCGAATTGTGCTCAGCCCCCGCAACATTTCAGAGACTAATGAATACCGTTCTGTCAGGCCTTAAGTTGCAGACATGTCTGGTTTATGTGGACGACGTCATTGTTTTTTCAAAAACATTTGAGGAACACCTGAGCAGGCTACTATCGGTATTCAGGGCAATAAGGTCTGCCGGCTTGACACTGAAACCCGAGAAGTGTCAGTTCGGTTTCAAGGAGCTACAATTTTTAGGCCACGTGGCGAGCCATAGAGGTGTTCGACCTGATCCTGGTAAGATTGCGGCCATCAGAAAATTGCTGGTGCCAACAGATAAGAAAGCAGTCAGGCGTTTCCTTGGCCTACGCGCATACTACCGAATGTTTATCGCCAATTTCTCCCACATAGTCTCGCCGTTAACACGACTCAGAAGAGGAGACCTTTCGTTCACATGGGGCGACGATCAACAAGCGGCATTTGACGATCTCCGACAATGCCTGCAGACTCCACCTGTGCTTGCTCACTTTGATGAGGATGCTCCTACCATGGTCCACACAGATGCCAGCAACGTGGGTTCAGGCGCTATACTCGTCAAGTGGCAAGACTCAGCTGAGCGTGTGATCGCATATGCTAGTAGGACGCTTTCCCACTCCGAGTCTAACTACTCCACAACGAAAAAAGAATGTCTTGCTTTCGTATGGGCGCATATGAAGTTTCGTCCGTACCACTACCGTCGTTCCTTTCATGTAGTCAGCGACCATCATTCCCTCTGCTGGCTGACCAACTTGAAAGACCCGTCTGGTCAGCTCGCACGATGGAGCTTACGCCTTCAAGAGTTTGATATGACGGTCATGTATAAGTCCAGACTAGAGCACGCCGACGCCGATTGCTTACGAAGGTCACCTATAAAGCGTGACAATGACACAGAAGATGACAACGTGGCGTTTGTAGGAGTCGTCGATACCACTACGATTTCGTGCAAGCAGAAGGAAGACAGCGAGTTGCTTCCCCTTATTGAATTTTTGAATGGCCGGACAACAACCGTTCCTAGAACATTTGCAAGGAGCCTGCCGTCCTTCTGCTTACGTAGTGGTGTTCTCTATACGAACTTTTCTCCCAGAGGAAGCACCCACCTACTTGTCGTTCCGACGTCAATCCGTGAGGAGATACTCAGTGCTTGCCACGATGAGCCAACGCATGGTGATCTCGAATACACACGCACATTGGCCAGAATCCAACAGAAATACTACTGGCCAAGACTTCCAGCTATTGTGAAACACTACGTGCGCACGTGCCTCGATTGCCAACGACAAAAATCCCCACCATTAAAACCAGCTGGACTATTACAACCAATTCAAGTGCCCACGGTACCTTTTGCCCAAATTGGAACGGATATCCTCGGACCATGTCCGACTTCCTATGCTGGCAACAAGTGGGTAATAGTCGCCACTGATTATCTTACGCGCTACGCGGAAACAAAGGCTTTGTCATGTGGTACCGCCGTTGAAACCGCACTATTCTTCATAGAAAATATCGTCCTGAGGCGCGGTGCTCCGACAATCATAATAACGGATCGAGGTACCACTTTCACGGCCGCGCTCCTGAAGACAGTGCTTGAGCTCAGTGGATTAGCCCATCAGAAAACCACTTCCAATCATCCATAAACCAACGGTTTAACAGAACGCCTCAACAAGACTATTGCCGACATGTTGAGTATGTACGTTGACGTGAATCACAAGAACTGGGACGAGATTATACCGTACATCACGTTTGTCTATAATACAGCGCAGCAAGAAACTACACGAAGAACGCCATTCAGTCTCCTTCATGGCCGTGAAGTGACGACGATGCTTGACGCCATGTTACTGCACGACTGCATTGACATCAATTTAAACGGTGCATCTTTTACCGAACGAGCAGAAGAAGCGAGGCAGCTTGCACGCGTCCGAATCAACCAGCAGCAACATTACGACGCCCAACGTTATAATCTGTGACACCGACATGTCGTCTATCGGCCCGGTGAAAAAAATCTGGGTATGGAGTCCTATCCGCCACCGGGGACTGTCTGAAAAATTGCTGAAGAGTTATTTTGGCCCCTACACAGTTTTACAACGCCTGAGTGACGTTAATTACGTGGTCGTTCCAGACAGCCTCTCGACAACTCGCCAGCAAAAACCAGAAATCGTGCACGTTGTGCGAATGAAGCCCTATTTTTCGAACTGATTTGCACCATACATTTACTGCGCCGTCTTTTTTAGAAGAGCATCGGGACGCTGCTCTCTGGAGGGCGGCATGTGCCGCATTGAATATGCAGCACCGAGATAACAACGAAGAGCACGCGCAGCGAGAGAGAAAGACGAGGCTCTCATTCGATCAGTTTGCCAATGTTCTTGTACAATTAAAGCAAGTTGTCCGGTATTCAACTGCTGATGTTTCTGCATTGTGACAATATATATCAGTTCATCAAAGGATATAGTGGTATAGTGTATATCTCTAGGCAGGCGGGTTACGGCACCACAGCAGATTGTCTCAGCAAAATACCCAAACTCGCTTGAAGAAAACCAGCCGCCAGTCAACGGCTGAAAAAAATGAGTTTATAAATGGCAGATCCCCCGTATAGTGGGAATCAATGATATGCGAGCACAAATGTGGAAGGTCGATATATCACTTTAAAATCAGCTGAACATTACGAGGCGGATTATGCAGCACATGACTTCCATGTCATGATTATTGTGTTCGCGCCTATCATTTCTGTTCGTCGTCCATTCATGTCACGTAATACCAAATTTGGTATATGTGAAGCTAGCGAAACGGCAGCGAGTACGCTATCAGTGTAGCATGTAGTCATGTTTTACATCAAACGCATGACATGACTATTATGTTTAGACGTATCGTTCAACTTTCTCGTCTTCACGTCACGTCACGTCACGTAATACCAAATTTGATGTGTTTGAACCTAGCGAAGTGGCCGTGAGCATGCTATGACTTTACCGTGCAGCCATGTTTTACATGACACGCATATCATGATTATAATGTTTCGACATGTCATTTACCTTCATCGTCTATTCGTGTCATGTAATACCAAATGTGGCATATGTGAAGCTATCGATACGGCCGCAAGCGTGCTATGAGTGTATACTATGTAGTCATGTTTACATGACACGCAGGTCATGATTATCATCTTTGAGCCTGTTATTTACCTTCATCGTCTATTCACGTCACGTAATACCGAATGTGGTATAAGTGAAGACAGCGAAACGGTCGCGAGCGCATCATGAGCGTGGTATGTAGGCATGTTTTTACATGACACGCATGCCATGGTTTTCATGTATGCACCTTTCATATACCTTCGTTATCCACTCACTTGACGTAACACAAAATTTGGTATATGTGAAGTCAGCAAGACGGCCACGAGCACGCTTTGAGCGTATAGCATTTAGTGGTGTTTTAAATTTCATTTCATTCTTTGTACCCTAAGGGACAAACAAGGCATTTTAGAGGGTTTTTACAGCATAGGTAAAGCATAAATACGTAAAGCGACAGAAAAAAACATAAGAAAATCATCACAAGGCACAAAGTGAATGTAAGTTATACAAAGAATACCAACATAAAAACATAAAAAATGAAAAACGCAAGCAAAACAGACATTCAGTATATGCGAGAGAATAATGGCATTCTAGTTAGCAATGTTGTTTATAAGAATACGAAAAAAAGACTTATCACAAATAGATGCAGTGTCTTGGGGAAAGTAGTTTCACTCTAGTGACGTCCGAAGAATGAATGAATGACCAATGGTGTTTGTGCTGCTAGAAGGAAGGTGAACCTTATGAGAATCGTTAATATGGGACGTGATGCATAGTGTGGATTATGAATAATCATGTCATGAAATGTCGGGTGGTGAATTATTTTATGAAACAGTGATAAACGGGAATGCTTGCGCTGAGCTGCAAGAGATGAAAGTGATAGTCTAGTTTTCATGGCCGCTACGCTGGCAGTTAAGTTATAATTGGAAGGATTAAAACGAGCTGCGTTATTCTGGACCAGTTCTAATGCGTTAATTCAGTTAGTGTTATGAGGGTCCCTAACAGCTGAAGGATATAACAAATTTGGGCGGAATAAAGTTTTATAGAGAAGTACTTTTAAAGAGTCCGGAGCATGAAGAAAGTTTCGCCTGAGGTAGCTAAGGGTGCGGTTTGCAGTGTTAATGACGTAGTTAATGTATGTTGCCCAAGAAAGCTTGGACGCAATATGAATTCCTAAATATTTGTATGAGGTTACTTGCTCTAAAGAAAAGTTATTTAATTAGTATACTTGTGAAACGTTAGGTGTCATAGATACGTGCATAACTTTACGCTTGTTAGTATTAAATTCCACGACCTTTGTATTACCCCAGTTATATATTCTATTTAATGAAACACATATAATAATTATCGTGCTTGGACGTGTAATTTACCTTCATCGTCCATTCGCGTCACGTCATACCACAATTTGGTATATGTGAAGATAGCGAAACGGTCACGAGTGCGTCATGAGCGTGTTAAAAAGTCATGTTCTTTAATGACACGCATGTCGTGATTATCATGTCTGCACAAGTGATACATTCGTCATTCATTCACGTCAGGTAATACCAAGTTGCGTATATATAAAGCTAGCGAAAAGGCCGGGAGCGCATCACGAGCGTGGTATGTAGTCATGTTTTTACATGACACGCAAGTCATGATTATCATGTTTGCATACGTCATATACCTTCGCCATTCGTTCACGGACGTAACGCGAAATTTGGCATTTGGGAAGTTAGCGAAACGGCCATGAGCAGGCTATGAGCGTAGCATGTGGTCCTGTACTTACATGAAACGCATGTTATGATTTCATAACACTCACTTATGTTCGCCATGCAGTCATGTCATACCATACCAGTTTTGCAATATGTCATGTGATTTAAATCAATGCAAGAGCACCAAGACCATGACATGCAAATCATGGCATTCGTGACATTCGTGTCATTATTTTCATGTTACGACTATTCACTTATTCTCGTCATTCACTCTTTTCATGTCCTACTAATTTTGGTATAGATCCCGTTATCGAAGCAGCCAGGAGAGCTAAAAGTCGTAGGCGGCTAGATAGATAGATAGATAGATAGATAGAATGATAGATAGATAGATAGATAGATAGATAGATAGATAGATAGATAGATAGATAGATAGATAGATAGATAGAAAGATAGATAGATAGATAGATAGATAGATAGATAGATAGATAGATAGATAGATAGATAGATAGATAGATAGATAGATAGATAGATAGATAGATAGATAGATAGATAGATAGTGTTTGACGACGTACGCGACGAGATTGATATTGTTACGTGATTTAAGCTGACTGAAACAGGGCATAGCGGGACATAACCAAGAAAGGTGCCTCAGACTGAGAGTGAAGAAGTGGACGTTGTCGGTCAGCTGCGCTGAAGCTGTAGACTGACTACTGTTATTTTCCACGTAACAATATTATTCATGTCATCACCAGCACGTCATATTCGTCAAACCATCCTAACCTCCCGTACTAATTTTGCTGCACCCCGAGTTAACGGGGTGATTATGAGAGCACACTTCCATCGTTTTTATTGTGCAAAACATCATAACTTTTAAATTCTACATAATATTTCAATAAAGCTTCCCATTCTTCTATTTGGGGCATTATGTTGTGTAATGAACCAGCATAAGTGAAAACCACCAATAACTTTTCATTTTGTATTGACTAAATTGCAACCCTTTGATACTACGAATTTCTGTGTTTTTTTTACCATTGTATGCCCACTATTGACGACAGCGCAAAGATCCTAGTTCGTTACACAGCCTTAATATACAGCCACATCACTGCCAAGCTATTGTCGTCTTGTATCACAGGATCGGTATTTATTGCTCTTCGCGTGAGGGGCATACTTTGGGTAATTAGCGTAAATAAATTTTTATTATTCAAACTTTTCTTGCTCAACGCACTTGAAGCTCCATGATAATATATAAAAATTCGCTTAAACAAGTGCAGCGCCATGTGTGTCCCTTTACTTCCGGCGTCCTGTGTTTAGGCACTGCGTTTTATATTTTCATCATAGAACCTCACCAACTCGCTTCATCATGGAAGCTCACCGAATCTACTTGTCTTCTTCAGCATACTTGAAGTACGTTTTTAAACAGCCCATCTTAAGGGAAACACAAAACCTTTCGTTTAGGAACAAAATTTAAAGATATTTCTATTTAAAGATATTTAAAGAAATTTAAAGATATTTCTAGAAAGGGGGCACTAAGAGAGAGATGAAGAGGAAGGCCGGAAGGTTAACCAGATATTCTCATCCGGTTTGTGGCAACGTACCTAACACATAATGCGGCAAACATCAAACAATTTCAGCCATGGGCCAACTGCATGCGTATGATTGTCACGTGCTTGTCAAAAAGAAAGACAATGGCAGTTGTGCATGTGCCATCAAGTACAATGAAATGGGTGAAAAAGAAGAACTCTCTTGCGCGTTCTATTAAAAGGACCGACCTGTTGCTGGTGTCTCAATCTTTGCGGCAAGACTTCAGTTTTGACGTCGGGACAATATTAAGATTCGGCCTTGCACCCAAGCACGTTAAACAGTGTTCCAAGGGCACACGGACGCCACACATTAGCCCGATACAGCGTGCGAGACAGCTGCTATTGCTCTGTCAAACATCGTCCTTTGCCTCATTACCAGCTCGCCCAATTTTCAATACTACTCACTTACCAGGAGAGTTGGCACAGGCGCAGTGAGCGTACGCACCTCAGTGATACTTGAGACCAAAGAAAAATCGCCAGCTTTGTTGTTTAAAATGTACTATGCGTACCCTTAGGATTATTGTATATGTGACAAAGTGTGAGATATGAAAACGTACTGGAAGGAACGCTTTCTGTTTGTGCGCACAAAGCACTAGGGAGGGCTGCCTACGACGTTTTGAAAATACGTGGTTTCTCCACACATACAAAGACCAGACTGAACGTGAAGTGTTTGAAGCTTTCACGATGAAGTGCTAAGATGTCGCATGTGTTGGCATGCCCTGGATTAATCTAACAAATAAAGAGCGTTGCTATGTGCGTAACTAATCTCCTTTGACTAAACTCTATTGTGCCACTGAACTCGTGTGCCATTGGAAGCTTTGATAATTGCCCACCGCCATTGTACCTCATCGCAATGTACTCCTTTGACTAAACTCTATTGTGTCACGGAACTCATGCGCCGTTAAAACCTTTGACAATTGTCAGCCCCCCTTGTACCTCATGCAATGTATAATTGCTTGTTTCACAATAAACCGAGCAGTTGAAAGTCAGTGCTGGTCCTGTGGGCCTCTTGTTCTTATTTACTTAGCACTGTTTTCACCTGAGAATACGTACCCCCTTGCTCGCATGCACATGCTTATAAGTCTTATGAAGTGATATTTCAATGAGGAATAGTGATACATATACCATTGCCGAGTACGAAAAGCGATATATGCGCAAGACAAAAATATGCATTCAGGAAGGATTGTCAATATTACACATAATCAGGATTGGGAAACATAGCTAAATTCTTCTTCATCCAGAGTGACTGATTGTTCGATAGTACCAGTATTTACCGTAATAGTCTTATCACAAGCCTCACCTACTTCTCATGTCATTTTTTCTCATGTTTAAAAATTCCTAGTTTCGTGAAAAATGATGCAGCCTGATGACTAGCCATGCTCCGGAAAATGAAGTCACGCAACCACTTGAAATGATAGCTCGCGTTCCTTTAGTCAAAGATTCACCCACCATT
Source organism: Rhipicephalus microplus (assembly GCF_043290135.1). Classification (NCBI taxonomy): domain Eukaryota; kingdom Metazoa; phylum Arthropoda; class Arachnida; order Ixodida; family Ixodidae; genus Rhipicephalus; species Rhipicephalus microplus. Next base: position 344,167,003 of record NC_134710.1, on the reverse strand, counting down.
TAGTTTACCTTACGCACTCTCTACCGCAAGATAATTAATTAACACATGCAACCTGTTTCTTCGTGTCTCGCGCATGGCACGGTTTTTGTATTTGGTACATATATGCCTCACAATTTTTCCAGAAATGCGTTTTATCCCAGTATATGAATCGGCGTAACAAGAAAGTGAAACGTATCATTACAAAAGTAGCTGAGCGTTTATTGTGCATTGTTTTGAGCAAAAGCAAAAAATTTCCAAGTCAGGTTAAGAACGGCAAGCAGCTCGAAACTCGCAGTTCACACCTCAAGCAGAAAGCATGCTTGAAATTAGCACACAGGATGAGCGCACACTAACAACTTTCATTGCTTCACAATTAAAGTGCGCTGTTCAAAACAGAAAGACACGCGAAAAAGAGTGCCCAAGATGCAAAAGACAAGTGCGAACAACCTGTCACAATCCTTCCGGCGCCGTGTGTCAGCAGCGCGCTCCTTTCGTAAACGCGGCCTCGACACCGAGCGAACTTCGAAGTGACCCTCTTTCTCTCCTGAACTAGGAGTCTGATAAGCGTCCGCAGGAGAGACCGCGCTTCGTGGAGGCGGGGCTTCGTGGAGACGACGACCGTTAGAGAGCGCCCAACGCTAGGCTGTCTTAGAGTTACTGTATATGCTACCTTTAGGTAGCAGAGTTGCGCCAAGGTAGGCCATCTTGGGTTGAAATGTCTTGCGGGAAAGCCACTCACCACCCAAGTAGGAGCAGCGCTCGCGCTTATAGCGTTGCTTTATTTATTTTTTAAATGCGAAGAATTTCTTACCGAACTTCGGCGACTTTGAGCGTATCTATCTATCAATGTATCTATCTAGCCACTTGGGTTTGGGTGCTCTCGTGGCCACCCCCTTCACTTGGCGTGAACCAACACTACCATGGGAGGGTAAAATGGTTTGACGAACATGACGCGCTGGTCAAACCATGAATACTCTCACAATTCAGTCGCGTACGTCGTCAAACACTTCTCGTCAGACAGCGGCACATACCCATAGGCGGGTATTTGCCGCTGGTATGTGGGTATGTGCCACAAGTGATTGACAAATACTATCTACCTAGGAATGATGAGAACACGCATGGGAAATTTTAACGCGTAAGCGTTAAGAAATACCCGAAATCAGTAGCGTCGACCAAACGATGGCATGTTACTGGCATGTTACTGACAACGCTTTATAATCCATTGCGAATTATCCTACGCTGACGCATCACTAAAACTAAGCCACTAATCTTCAATCTGCTATGATAGTTACTCACCGAGCATTACATTGAGGAAGTATTTACGGAAGCATAACGTATTTCATGCACCACTTTAGAGGCGTCTATGAGCGTTACAGTTAGTTCAAAGCGGGAATTACTATGAGGATACGAGCGTGTGCTGTCGCATGTGCTGCCCGAAGCCACGCTATTTCGAGCGACTGAAAAGTCCATTGAAAAGGCAAGTTACTTGTACATTACCATTTGACGATGGATCCGCGTTCTTGGACTTTTGATATCTACAACCAATGAGTAGCAGTAGACCGTCGAGGGAGTGATTTAGGATATCAGTTCAGAGGCGAGGCGAAGTGAAGTGAAAATTTATGTGATTCACTTCTCATGAAGGCAACCAACGGGACAGGCGATCGTGCGCGTTTTTTCCAAAGTGGAGAAGCTTGTCCCTGCTATGTACACTTGGAAGTGACGTTGTTTGTAATTTTTCACCACACTGGAATTGTCTCTGATAAACATTGCAGTAATCCCAGCTGCCACTGTAAAGCTCGAAGAAAAGACCCGCGGAAGTAACGTCTGCAAGACACCTGAGCATCTCGCTGCCGATTTCTCGATCGTTTTCGTTCTTGTTCCCACTACAGTACTGTCGGCGTCCGACGAAGCACGAAGGACGCAAGCAGTAGCAATGGTGTATAGTGCGCGTGATCGAGTCAACACCTTGGACATGCGCCGTGCTAGGAAACCTGAGTGCTGCGCACCTGTAAATGGTGCTGGTTAGACGGCACGCGCTATATTATTTCCTATGTTTGCGGCTGTTCGCGTTTCATTCGACGCCGGTACACTCTAAGCCAAAAATGGCCAAAATGGGAGCAACGGCTGTTTTTACTCCTTCAGACCGACTGTTACTCTCCGAAAAGACCAAGCGGAACAAGATGGCCGACTTGTTCGAGAATGGGGGAGCAACTGTATTCATCTTAAGTTTGTAAGGGAGCAACGGAAGGAGGAACCGCTGTAAATGCTCTCGTCACGCAACGGTTACTCCCCGGCAGGACACCGCACACAAATATGCATGCCGCCCACATTGATATTTATGGGCCAGATTATTGTTTGTTCTGTGTGCCAAGCTTCACCAAACCAAAACAGTGATTTATTTTAGCATCCGTAGATAATAAGATAGCAGCGCTGGCTGAACACAGAAGGCCTGAGAATACAGTACGGCAAATACCTAACACACGCAGCAGCAGAATGGAGAGTTGGCATGTCAAAGCGGACCGAACGCCGAAACACGTGCAAAACAACGCTAAAAAAAGCCTAGACACGCCCTTCGTCCGCGAAGTAAGGGCGTCAAAGTCGATCAAGCACCGAAACACGTGCATAAGGAGCCCCCCGCCCAGATATATCGGAGAAGAAAAAAAAAAAAAAGCGGACCCAGACGCGCTTCTCATCAGCCATACACTTAGTAGCACGCTTCACCGTGTAGTTTGAGGGCAGAATGACAAATCTGCGCCATCTGCGCCCGCACGAGAGGTGTGGCGCTAGCGTAGCAAACGATGTAAGTTACAAAGTAATTTTTATTCAGTGTTTATGTTGACTAGCACTAAATAAAAATGACACTCAACTTTTGATATTTATTTATGAGTTTTAGTGTACCTCATTTTTTTTATTATAATTGTATTAGGAAAACACACTGAAATTATTGCGCTGACGCCTGAGCTGCCACTGCTCGACGTTTTTTTTTTTCTCGGCGCAACTAGGTTCGCGTTCGTACTACTTACTCATTTTCATATGGTCTGTGGTTGGCGAGCACATGGACGTGCGAACTTGTGAGCTATGTTTTGATCGTGTGTGTGTGTCGCAGATTTGCGTTTCTACTTATTCGTGATGAAGGTTAGTGTATATTTATCTTTATGGAGCGCGAAGTAGTTGTGGATTTTGCTGCTGGGTGGAACAAACACATCGTAAACACGTCTTCGGCTATCTGCAAGCCTGTTCGCTCGTCGGACAAAGGAGTGTGCATGCATCAGCGTGCAGGTGAGTGGCATTTCCAGCAACATTTAATGCTCTTACAATACATTGTTGAGTGGTTGCGCTATTGAAAGAGAAATGATTTGCTCTTATTCACCGTATACATTGCTAGCCGTATCGGACTAAATTACCTCTATTACCGCCTGCATACCCTCTTGCTTCCCCTGTCACCACTGCAGTGCCAGTGTACTTTTGCAGTTAAAAGTTCATTTCCGCAACACTACCTCGCTTGAAAAAAACATTGGGGCGGGGTTGTAGCTGCATTCATACTGGCACTTTTCTACCATTGGCTTTATGTAATGTTAACGGCTGAGTGTTGGGGCCTTGGGCCGCATTTTTTAGAGATGTAAACTGTATGTAAATCAGTAAGTGAACAAATCATTGTCGCATCACTTCACTGGCATAGCCAGGCGGTTGCGCACAGAATTTTTTTAGGCCGGGCGTAGGGAGCCCAAATTGACGACCATATTCGCTTGCCCGGCCTATTCAGATAAACGGACCCCCCCCCCCCCCTCCCCGCACGCCTAAAAAAAAAATCTGCCCACATCACTGCGTCACTTGCTTCACCTCTGCGCTGAACGTACTATTTTATAAGCGCACCGTCAAGCGAGCAGTTTACATATTGACAGAACAATTGGAGGAGGAATGACCCAAATCTTTCAGATTTCTTTAGTGATACAAAACCTTAGCAAAACTGAATATTGTAAAAGACAATCATAAATGCTGTATGTTCTCGTTAGCGCTGTCATTATTCTGCATCATGAAATCTTTATGCGCTGTGAAAACTTGGCATGCCGTTGAAGTCACATATCGACGTTAATACCAATCGACGAAAATTTCGACAACCTCAATAACGCCGTTTGGGATTTGCCGCATGCACATAATTAGGCTGATTCCCACTTGGCTGTTCTTAACCTGACTTCACTGCTACCAAATGAAACAATATTTGATGCATGTCTTTTACTTTTTTTTCAGGGATATGACACAAATTTGGTTATACTGCAGATAAAGATGTTTCCAACGATGCTAAAGTACAGAAAGCAAGTGAATTTTGGTAAGTGCAGACTTTTTGTACTACGTATATGAAAGCATCGCTTTTTAGGGGCAAACTGTGCATGTGTTGGCCAGAGAATAGTTCATTATGCCACATGGTTACACTGGCACTGACAATTCGACATGGCTCCGCTGGCCCGTGTGTGTGCTCACACTGTTACCGTTAAGATAAAATGTTTATGTTTTCATTGCAGGGATTGCTGTTTGTACTAAAAAGCCAACTGCCAAGATTTGTTTATGCTGGTACTCCTCAAAGTATGCTTTCCCTATTTACATGGATTTTGGCTTGCACAAAGCATAACACTTGGGCCTAGATTCACAAAGTTGTTCATGCGCAGGCCTTCATAACAGCGTTTCTTGACTTGCCTTTACCCTGTTTTCTGCAGATGTTTCGTGGGTTTAAAAGTGCCACAGCATGTTGACCTCCCACACTCTGAAATATTTGCGTTCAAAGTTCCGCAAGAGTGGGCTTAACTTTCTTGTGCACCTCTTTGCTAGTCCAAGATACTGAAGTGTTATGCTCTTACTAGAGGTGGCAGTGTTTCTAATGTTTGTATTTCCATCACATTGACCAAGTATGCGATCTTGGCTTGACTGGTAGCACATCCTCAACAAATGTCTTTGTGGCACATGTAGAAGGCAGTACAAAATAAATAGGCAGACATTCACACCAGGAGCTAACTTCTAATAATGCTTTTTTTTTGGAAACCATGGTGTGCTTATTCCAATTTGTCTAACAAGCAGTAACCTGTTTGGCTGTGAACCAACAAGACGTTGAACTAATGAAAGCTTCACATCTTGTTGCTCTCAAATATATATGTATTGGCAAGCTATCTGTGACACTGTCAAACAAAGAATCAGAATATCTGTGCATGCCTTAAGATATATTGCTTCGTTTACATACCTCGTGGCTGTGACTCGTCAACCGAGTGAACGAATGCACCCTAGTTTTCTAAATTTAAAGCATTTTTTGAAGGTAGCACGGTCTACATTTATTTCTCTATAGTTTTGTCCAGCCGTTTGCGTCAGGTACAAAGAAATATACTGAAGATTATCATGTAGCCTCTGCAAATGGTTGCTTTCAAGCAGGCTTTGCATGCTTGGCTTGTGCCTACAGGTATTGCACAATTCAAGACGCAGCAGCGTATGATAGAACAGTAGAATCGAGAGCAACTATGTGCACGAGCTAAATAAGTATTTTAACATGAGCGGACAGTACGTATTATTTGCCACACACAAGACCTCATTTAGAATGCCCATTGGTGAATGGGCTCATAGAAATGTCACTCAGCTGTGTATAGGAAACAAGTTAGCTGTACCTAAGGGTATCTTTAACTGCTACAAATATGCCTTGTTGAGGTGCTGCACATTTTCTTCCAGAATATTGCTGTCTGAGACATCATGTGAAGAGCATCTACCACATCAGCATTTATATGGCTTGCCAAGTAACGTTTGGCCGAACCTTCCTTTTTTCACATTTCGTTTTGCAGTAGACATCCTAGAATGTAAGCGCTGCTGCAGTGTGTGTGACTCATTGTTATGAATTGATTCTGGCATGTTTAACCTCACACTTCTATTTTTTTTCTTGCAGCAATGAGATGCTTCACATATGCCTGCGGTGACGTTCTGCTGCGCTAGCCTGATGGAAACACCAGCTGCGAAACTTGAGTTCTTCAGAACCTGAGAAGTTGCCCTTCTCTCACCAATGATGACACAGACTGCCCTATGCTAGAAATTCAAGATTGTTTTTCCACGGATGACGCAGAAAACCTTTGATGTATTATGGTGTTTGTTTAGTGCTGGCTGTGGTGTGGCGAAGTCTACTTTTACGTGTGGTCACACGTCGCCTCATAAAAAGAACAATAAAGCATTTATTTTCCTTTCAATATTGTCCACTTTTTGTGTTAGAAGCACCCAAGCAGTGCTCTTCCAAGGAGCTCTCGCCATGTGTTAAGCGTGTGACAAGCATACTCGAGATAAATACACATTTCCCCAAGGAGTAACTGGAAGCATGTGCAGTTGGTTTTCAGAGAGTAACTGCGAACACGTGGGAGGAACGGTAAAGAGTAACTGTTGCTCTTAGAAGAGCAACTGGTGGGAGTAATGGTTGGTCGGCAGGGAGCAACTGGTGGGAGTAACTGTTGGTCTGCAGGGAGGAACTGGAGGGAGTAACTGTTCATCCCCCGAAGGAGGAACTGAAAGGAGAGCAACGGTTCCTCCCTCTGCAGTTACTCCTTTTAGGAGAGTAATGGGAGTGGCAATGCAATTGCTCCCTGAAAGGAGCAACCCCTATACCCCTGTTGATCCGTTTTGGCTTAGAGTGTAGTAACTGAGGTGCATAAAAAATAACAATGCATGGTGCTTTCACGACCTGCTGCGATGGAACCCCATAATAAGTGAATATGTCGTAGGTAGGTTTAAGTCTCCATCTTCCACAGTCACAAAAGATCGATCACATGACCGAATCACTCGACCCGAAAGTCATTTACGCCTGCGTTTTGACAACAGCCGTTCCGGTTGACACGCACTTGCAGTGAGCGAGCATTGCGACGCCTTGTAGGGAAGACAGCTAAGGAAGGCGAGAAAGCAGCGGTCGTTCCGGTTAACTAACCGCTTTCCCCGCCTGAGTGCGCCCAGAGCTGCGACGGCGGCGTCCTATTTGATTACGTCTCCCTCATTGAGCAACCCATTGAGCAACCTCCCCATTATTCCATCTTCTAAAGGTTTTTTCTGTTACTTCTGTTCATGCACTCTGATTTTGCATTTGTTTGGATCGCGCATTCCCAACAGTGGCGACGCGAAGATATCGTTAGCCTCCGAGCGTACATATGATCGCGATAGAGTGGACACGCTGCATTTTCTTCTGATCGCGAGCCGGATAACGAGCGGCTGATATCAGGGTTGTCGGGATTGCGGGCCGGCGAGCGTGTGTATTCGCGCTTGTACTACGAGGCGACTAGCTTTGTACACGTGCGCGTCGATGCCTGCCTGACGTGTCACGGGTACCAATGGAGCCTCGGGCGGTGCGTTTCGCAAAGTGCCGCTCGTCGTCGGTGCGGAGAGACACCCGTTCACGGGGACGTTGGGAGGTCAGTGGCCTTCTTCCCAGTTGAGTTGCGGGTTGCTGCGGCGTGCTATACGGGGGTAATGATTACTATTTTAATATATGTTGTCGAGTATACTGAATATCCATTCTGTAGCCGCTCTGGTGATCACTGCGCCTTCCCACCATAGGAAGTACCCTGAAGAGAAAAGAAATAAGTGGAAGGACGGGGAGGTTTACCAGTTCTTAGACCGGATGTCTACCTTGTGCTGGAGGAAAGAGTAAGGGGAATAAAAGATGATACAAAGAAAGAGAGAGAGAAGACAAAAGATAAAGAAAGAGGACAGGCGAAATTAAAGAGAATACGACACTAATGTCTATTTCTAAGGCCAGTTGGCCGCAAAAATCGTAATAAAGCTTTCAAAGCCTTTTGGGCTGAGGATGGACTCGGCCAATGACCCAGAAGTCTTTGTTCCGACAAAGGTCGATGATCTGGTTTGTCTATAGCTTCGGCAAGTTCTTGTTCTAGCATGTTGAAATGGGTACACTTGCGCAGAAGATGAACGATTCTTTCTTCGCAGCTGCAGTAATAGCAAAGGTGCTGGCCATTCCAATAAGAAAGGAGTGTGCGTTAGGCGCCAAGCCAAAGGCGGCACAGAAGAGTCTCCTCAGCTCGAGGTATTCCTGAGGGAAGATGGTGCTTGAGATCGGAATCCAAGTTATGTAGGTGCTCGTTTGTGAATTCCATCGAGTTCCACTATACTGCATGCAGTTCAGGTTACGTGCAAGTATACATAGAGGAAGCCTTGTAGCTTTTTTGATTCTTGGGAACGGTATGACTGTGTAATGTGTACCGTCATGTGCAGATCTAGTGACCTCATCTGTGCACTCGTCGTCGTATATACCGGAATGACCTCGTATTCACTGATACGCTATGCTGTGTTGTCTCTCGATTGCTTGGTTGTGAAGAAGACTTATATCGACTACTAACTGTTCATTAGGTCTATGACAAAAGGGTGACATAAGACAATGGAAAGCTGCCTTTGAGCGGCGAGAAGATGGACTAAGCTTCCAAAAGTTATTCACCTATAAACTTCAAAGCTGCGGGTATTGCGGCGAGTTCTACAGCTGTTGATGACGTCGAGTGTGATGTCATGAATTTAATTGGGATGGACTTCACGCGTGGTATACCCGCAAAGGTAGACTAGTTGACATGGTGCTTAGCTGCTCACCGGAAGGTTGCGGGATCGAGTTCCGGCTGAGGCGGTCGCATTTCACGAAGGTGAAAGATGGCGCCCTATGTTTTCATATTGAGGTGAACATAAAAGAACAACAGACTGTCGAAATTTCCGGATTCCTCCTCTGCGTCTTTCGTAATAGAATCTTTGTTTAGAACGTAGTATGCCAACAATTATTATTGGATCAGGTGGTGTGCCCCTTCGCAAAATGATGGACGGGGGCACCAGAGATGCAGGAGATGATGTTGCGTCTTCCCCCTTGCTAACGCGCGTTTAGGTTGGTCTTTCTTGGTCACGGCTAACGGCCAAACAGCGTTTCAAGCTGAAATATTGCTTACGTCGTAGGGCGTAGCTATTTTCAGTAGGAAATCTGGGAGTAGTTCAAGAAACAATCCACGGATATGTTAACGAATCAGAAAATTGAGCCGCGCAGAAGTACAGTTAAATAATAAGCTATTGTAAGTTCAAAGCAAAAATAGTGTCTCCACACTAACGTATAAATAAATAAAGTTGTATGGTTTCATATTTACACATTTGACTGTGAAATAAAGGGGATGCCACACTGAAAGGCTCTGGATTAAAGTTCGATAGCGGGCACCCCCATGGTGGCACACGAGTGTTTCTGAATTCCGTGCCCACCTGAATAAAGACGACGATGTAGTGAAACGCTAGGAATGACATCACATCTACTAATTGGTAGGATTTGCCATATCAGCGTAACTTATAGTGCTTTAAGAAACACTATAGCAAGGGACAAGTAATTTATTTCAACCATCTACACTGATCTTTAACCTACGCATATATAGCTCGTTTCGCGGAAGTTTCTACACTGCGGCTCCCCGTAAAGAAGGTAGAAAACATCATGACGATGAAATTCGCGATAGGCGATCTTCAACGCCCAAACAAAGCAGCGAGCTGAGTAATGCAATTCAATTAGGTTAGGCTAGAGGCCTCATCCACCGTATCAAAGAGTGCCGTTATGGCGGGTGTTATTTGCTAGTAGAATAATGTACCTACAAGTAACCCCATCTTGCTTTCTAAACCAAAAGAAGCAATTGAAAGTATATCTTGAGGTTACGGGCCAAAAATAATTGGGTTATCAGCCATCCAAAGGAGAAATAACGCAACGCATTAGCCAAGAGTCTGATCGCTCAAGCTTCCATGCCGTTCCTCTGCTTTATTTCATGTGTTGTTCGTATGCGTGCGCGTGTTTGTGTGCGTGTGTGTGTGTTTGTGTACGTGTGCGTGTACATGCGTGTGTGTCAGTGTGTTTGTACATGCGTGTACGTGTGTGTGTGTTTGTGTGCGCGTGCTTGTACGTGTGTGTGTTTGTGCGTATGTGCGTTTTTGTATGTACAATTTTTGTGCGTGTGCGTGTACGTGCGTGGGTACATGCGTGTGCGTGTGTGTGTGCGTGTGTGTGTGCGTGTGTGTGTGTGTTTGTGCGTGCGTGTACGTATGGGTGTTTGTGAGTGCGTGCGTGTACTTGTGTGTGTGAGTGCATGCGTCTGCATGCGTGTGCGTGTGCATGTTTGTGTGTGCGTGCGTGTACGTGTGTGTGTGTGTGCGTGTGTGTGCGCGTACAGATTAAAAAAAAAGAAAGCTGACCAGCTATTTCACTCTCGTACGGTGAATGCGCGGAGAACAGACATAAAGAACAGGACACAGAGGTTAGGTTACTCACTGCTTCACATATTAGTCGATCACAAGCACACACGCTATCTGGAAAGTCTTTTCCGAACCTAGCGTATGCCCCTTTAAAGCTTTTCACTTAAGCAGCATGCGTCTTTTGCTGTTTTCTTCGTTTCGTGGCATGCGTTGTCTTGTCTTACTTGCTGCGTGGACTCAGAGTGGTACAGTCTGTGCACAATCTTTGCACTATCTGTGCAGTACCGAAGCTGCGGTTTGCCACCCTAGTGTTCCTCGGCCTTTATTTTTAGTGGACCTTAGTGATTTGTGATTCGCCCCATTTCTGTGGGAAATACCAGTGCTAGAGGTTTTCTTCCCCGCACACGTACTAGCCATATACAGCCTCGTGGTGAAAAACAAGTTTTACTATTTGTATGATGAAACAATTCATTCATTTACACACGCATCGCCATCGGTTCCCCATCTTCGCTATCGCTCGCTACTATAATATAGCGCAGCTTACGAGTGGTTTGCCAGCGTTTTTATAATCATTCATGCCGCTATATGCTGGTATATTCAAGCTAATAAGAATTACTGGGGATAGGAATACATCGGGTGGAATTCGTTTTTGCAGTTTTGTGCTTGGCTGAAATTTGCTTTTTTTTTCAACATTTTGGGCTATATAAGGTACCAGACTTCGGTTACGTTTAACGTATGAGTGCAGTGATTCAACGGACAACCTCCTAGAGCTCAGAGAAAAAGGAGGTCTGCGCAACGTTTTTGTTTCGGTAAAGTTTCGTCGGCTGGTTATCGGCTGCGCAGACGCTCGCACAGTCCTTTGTTTGCACCTCGACCATTTGTCTTCGAGTTGAGTGTTTGCTCGCGCTGCGGCCCCGGATGTGCAGTGGTATTTCGCAATCACCCAACGAGAGGACTTTTCTCAGGTGCTGCCTACACACGTAAAGGTGCCGAGAGCGTTGCACAAGCAAGAAGAGTTGTGCCAAAGGTGTCCGCCTTTGAGGATAAATGCCGTAACTCGCAGGCATTCCGTCGACTCGCTAGCGTGAAAGTGGACAGTGATCGTGCAACACGGTGCTTTCTTACAGGCTGTCACGAAAATATTCGCGGTTAATTTCGAAACATATCTAAGTTCTATAGTTAGTTTTTACTTGTCTCTCGTATGTGTATCTATGTTTAAGCAAACTTGATTGCAGCATCCCTTAGTGAACGAGTCTTAAATTTTATTAGTGTTGCGGTGACCACCTGTTAGAAAAATACAACACAAGAGTGTGAATTGTAGAGCCACGCTGAAGAGTCATACGCCACCGTGCTTTGCTAGTGAAAGCAATAAATGTACAATGGGAAGTAAGGCGTGTTGACTAGTGAAGCTTAGTGTAGTTTGATGTCTACCGCCTCTTCTCTGAACGGAGAAAAACCAACAGAACCGGTCAGGGTAGCAGCTATCTCCAAAACGACGACTCGTTCCTTTTTTTTCTGCGGTGTTTTCCGTCATGCGCTTATGATATGCACGTAAGATATATCCAACAGACCACTGCTATAAGCACAAAATAGTAACTTTAGAAATTGTGAAAGGTAGCTCCTGCAATCTCACTGAGCGAGTCAGTCAAATTGCACCTCTTTAACACTCTATGCACATGTGGTACAAGAACTTGTACAATTCAAGTTTATGTATAGGTGCACATGAGTAAATTCATTGCTTAGCCACAAGAGCGAAGCAATGAATGCGACAGCAACCAATTGGAATGCCCCGCGAAGAGCAGCAACCTCGTCAAAACGTGAAACGCGCTGCTCAAGACGAAAGAACGCACGAAAAGAACGCACACAAGACAAGCGCGATATGACAACATTCACAACATTCAAAGCTCAATACTTAACCCGCTGCTCAAACTCAAAAAACACACGAAACGTATACGTTTCGTGTGTATACGTATATATAAGTGTAGGCACACAGGATGAGCGCGAACAGACTAGTGTTATAGTTGTTATTCCGCTGTGCTTGAAAACTGTTCTGTCTTCGCAAACGAATAGACTGCAGCGAGTGACGTGACCTTCGTGCACGCTGTGACTACAACGCGATCGTTCCGGTTGTACACTTCTCCGGCACCCTCGAGATAAACGTGCGCGCGATGCATGGGGGCTCCATTCACCATAGCGCAAGTACACGGGCGGGCCGCCGAGCGCACCCTTAACACCATCTCGCTGAAAAAGCTGAGAACATGGTGATATATCCCCCGAAATCGGCATAACTCCAGCGGTAAACGTTGTATACGAACAGCTTGCCGTTACTGCGGCGGATTACGTGCGCTCTGGTGGCTCAGTGGCTAACACCACACGCTGAGGATCCACAGATAGCCATCGCTCGATTGCGCGCGTCGGAGAGTTCCCTTCCGAATAGTTTTTCCTCGTGGCGTTTGTGTATACGGGACATGACAGCGGAGAGGAACGGCGTCGACAAATGGCCACGCCATTGGCGAAAATCATCTTAGAGTGCCCATATCCCCTGTAGACACGCATTGTGATGCCATTGTATGAAACGCATGAAATTCGCGTGGAGTATTTACGGGGTACTATGGACTACAGAATATGTTGTTTTGTGCGAGTTTCACTAATTAAAGTGAATTAGTTTATTCAGCCAATTCTTTAGTTATTCTTCCACCAGCCAGCTTCAGTACTTGCATGAAAAGAATTAACCGTTATACCCGAAATGCATGCACAGTTTGTTTTTTGTTTGTATTCGGTTCGAGCGGGGTAAAAAATACTTTTCACAATGGCCCGGAACCACGGCACGTCGAACGAGCGTGAAACATGGTGGTGTCTCCAACAAAATGATCCTCTGAAGCAATATGGAGCACAATTAAATTAAATTACTGCTAGTTGTCCATTCAGGTAGGCCGCAGAAATGTGGACACCGAGTTTCAAGTCATCCTAAGAAATAGGCGGCGTGCGACGCCCCTTTGAAGCTCACGTCCAAAAATGTGGATGCCGTGACTGAAAGGGATGTAGTTGCTATCGCAATGAAAAATTTGCTGATACGATGCAGTAGTAGCACATTGTTTGTGCAGTTGTAGTCTTGTTTAATGTGCTCATTGCATGGCGTAAGCAATGACATCGAAGCTAGAGTGTGTCTCGAGGAAACAAACATTAAAATTCAACCATACTCGCTATAAAAGGATGACTTCATAAACACTTAGGAAGAATTCTGTTGGGGAAGACAGACACAAAGAGGTTCTTTAAAGGATAATAAAGGGGTTTGTCTGGTGGCAACTAGCATGTTGCTTCATATTAATATGAATTCTAAAAATGAAATGTGTTCATAAATATGCAGTTGCAAAACTTGTGACAAAATGTAATTATGTTACTCTAGTTTTTTAGATGAACGAAATATAGTTAAGTGAGACAAGAGTGTGTTTTCATTGGAACTTTTTTATCATATATCGAAAGTAGAGATTGTGTCAAACTTGTTTAAAGTGGATGTGCTTTATGAAGACGCTTGAGTTCATTCACATTAATATATACACTAAAGAGATTTTTGACAAAGCCTATTTGACAGATGTTGCGAATTATTCGTTTGTGCACTGTGATTCATAGTGTCACTATGATCAACCCCATAGAGCAAACTCTGGCTATGTGAAATGTATTTTAATTACGGATTGCCTTCGCGTTACAGGCACTTGCTACCATGGCGAAATGAGAATTGGTTTATTGATAACATATACGCTGAGCATTAACACCTTGTGTATAAGGTAGTTATTTAGGGAATCGTCTTGAGTATTGTTTGACAAGAGCGTCTATTTGCTCCTCCACAGCTCGGGGTCACGTGAGCTTGAGCAGAAACGCCGCGTGTGACGTCAGTGGTATTGTGGCACGTCGTTGTACAACCTGAGCTCTGGCAGTCATGATGCTGGCAATATAGTGACAACTAAGAGGTGGCATATGGCGTGCATTACGGGCATCTGAGTCGACACTGGCAAAGTATTCATATGCAGCGCCAGGTAAAACCTTGCCTTCCGTTTGAATTGCTCCGTGGTGGTGTGACGCCATACGTGACGCTTTTGCATTTCCTTCAATGAACTTCCTTCAATGACTTCCTTCAATGAATGTTTTCCTTTACCTCAAAGAAGTAGACGACAGCGTCTTAATTGCCTCCACGGAATGGTTCAATACGATTCTGGGACAGCTCCAAAGTGTCACACCGTGGGGCTCGCTGAAGGAGGAAAAAAAGGTCGTGCGTAATTTAGCATTGTAACCTGTTATATTGTAAGGAACACGTGGAAACAAGCATGCACCAATTGTAATGACGTCTCAAAACACCGAAATCTTCGTACTGGTTTTTTTTTTTTTTGCGAAAGTATTTGATGGTCGGGCTACTACGCAGCATATCAGCTCAGAAGTATATTCGGCTGTCGTTCATGTGTGTAGCCCATAACTTCTCTAAAATATTTAGCTTGAATTCTATGCTCCAGAAAAAATAAATCATGTTGACTAAACATGCATGTGCGTGAGTGCGCGTGTGATTACTGCCGACAGTGGCAAATGGGGTGGAAGGGGGGGGGCACCGCAGACACTGTGCCTCTTTCCACCTCTCCTAATGCGGAACTCTACGCACGCTTTTTCGAGAGAGAGATTGCATCTTCTATCTGAGGCTGCTGCTGGGCCAACATGACAGATATGAGGCAGAGGTTCATGTAGAGCATTGTTCTAGGATAACGGATCCCCAAGTGCTGAAATTCTTCTTGACTCGAAAATCTTTTTGCAGTTGATATTGACGCGACGACGGCAGCCAAGTCTCTCCTGTCCGCTCCTCTGGCATGTGGAGGCAACATATAGTGTCATGGAGTGCTTTGTGGAATCACTTTTATTGCATCACTGGTCAAGTAGTTAAATTTATCATTAATCAATTTGGCTGCCTCTTCCTTACCTTGGAGCCCTTATTTCTTCCTTGTACAGTTAGTTAACAGTCTCCTGGCTTAGCTCTGAATCTGATCTAATGAATCTGGTAATTTCCATCTATTTCCTTTTTTTTTCCTCCTCAACAACGCTTCTAACACCTCCTAGTGTTAGCTTATCTTATTGCTGACCGGATCTTTCTTTGACATGTAAGAGTTCCTCAGAAAATTCAAGAGACGCTTTTCATGAGTCTTATCGCGTGAGAATCTTCGCTTTCCTTAAGACAATAGGCGAAGTCACTTCAATACTTATTTTTTTGGCAGCATAAGCATGGGCAGTCTCATTGCGAATATTTGCTGCAGTATGAGTTTTCGCTCACGGTCAGTTACTTTCTCCGAAGCCTTTTTTTTGCTTCACATTTCTCTCACTTCGCACGAAGTCCAGTCCCCGTAATTTCTCGCCACCTCAATTACGGCTTGGCCAGTTGACCCCTAGTGCTGGCTTGTTCACTTACCTTTGCTTAACTTTGAACCCCGACAGAATGTTTCAAGTTGAGCGCAGAACTGCAGAAAGTCAGCGTTGGGGCTGTTTTACCTATTGGTTAATTTTTCGCACCACCTCGTAGTGCCCGAAGCATAACACACTTCGTTATTGCCGTGTTCAGCTTCTCGTTCACTCCTTCCGGTACTTTTACATGACGCCATGCCCCAGCAAGCTCAGAAGATCATCAGCCCTATGGCGAAGGAAATTCTACGCTTTATCGATAATTTTGGCAGATTATCCATGAAGCGTAGTGGCCGCTTTTGTTAACCTGTGGTGTAGCTATTTACTCTCTCTACTCGACGTGAATAGCTGAGTGAATAAACTGTTGAGTACATGGCCAATGGTTGCATTCCTGGCTTCGTTCCTTAAAAAGTAGAAATTATTAACAGTTGTTTAATATTTTTCTTTGCGCAACGCGAAAGACGCAAAAATACGGCATGAATGTGATTCAGAAATAATGATATTTTTTAGAACGTTGTGTTTGACACTTGCTCTTTGAATATGCAAGAGAAAACTTCTCAAACTAGTCAGCTTATTATAACGCTCCTTCTTGCCCAGTCTTTTCCTTACTCTATTTTTTTTTGCTACGCAACCCTGTACATACAATGAAGCGTGTATTTTTTCTGCGCAATAACTCTAAAATATGGTATATAACACCATGCCTGCAAAAAGCCGCGTATTGGTGTTCTGCACTGCAAATGCCATCGAAAGTCTTCTGCCGGCCGTACTACATAATTCCTGCCCTCATCCGCGGCCGTTTGTATTTTGCCTTGTCTCAGACAGCACCTCCTCTATGATGCATCGGCCGCGTCTGGCTGGCATTGATAAAATAGAGTAGGCGTTTCATCGCTGCGCTAGTAATGGACGTCATCTGCCAGTGGTGTCGAGAAATGTGAGCTTGTGCAGAACTCAGGGCCACTGCCAGGTGGCAGCACCACATTGTCGGTTGAGGGATTTGTTTTTTGTGCACAGCGTAACATTTTCAGTGAAGCCTGAAAAATGCTATGGTCTTTAGATATGCGTATGAATGTATATTCTAGTGAAGCAACGCACCACCTAATACTTACCTATTGATGTTGCATCTAAGATATTCCTATTATTTGCTTTTTGATCGATAGTGTTCACAAGTACGAATGTAGCCACCAGGTCAAGATGGCTGGGTGTTCAGCTAATTCTTAAACTTTGGCCGAGTGGCTGACTCGTCTGACAGACAGACAGGCAGACCAAAATTTATGCGTTCAAGTATCCCAAAAAGGCTGTCGTTTTTAATAATGCAATTACGAAGGTTATTCAGCAATATATGTAACAACACGCCCTGTTTCCGTGTGCCTGCTAGCCACTTTGGAGTTCATGTTGAGCCGACGTGGAAAGGCTCCCATATAAAATTGCAGGGACGTGCTCAAGACCAATATCGCTGCTAGTGAGTAAACATTGTTTTCCTCTTTTAACTCGACGAAGAAAACATAGCGGTTGCAGAAGAATGTATTCTAAGAAAGTACATTTTATTGATGAACATTACTGTATAGACTTACAAGAGTTGACAACAAAAACACAGCATAAAAGTCTTAAGGGACATATATAAAGAAAGCATGTACATGCGTATGATTACGTCCATATTTTACTGTGACCATTTTGGGGTTTCTATTGTGAATTTTTAGTCTTGCTTCGTTGCTTCGACGAAGATATCTTGCAAACTTCACGAAGTATACCAACAAATCCTATGCGTTCGTGGTATATGTTGAATAGTGAGGAACTCACGGGAGACTTAACGTTTCGTGCGAGTTATTCAACGCTTTTTTCGCATAAACAATCATGCATAAGACAGTAATGAATATTTGCGATGGTCATACTATATACATCCCCCATGCGCACGGACACAGACAATGAGTGCTGCAAATCATAAAACAACACACAGCTGCAGATTCTTTCACGTCCTGTTCAGCACTTTGTAGTCGACAGTATACAAATGCCAGGAATTGGTATGGCATTATTATCACGTTGTATTTCCTCTATCTTTATACAAATCTACATTCTAAGAAAAAAGAGAGTTATTGTTACTTATTTTAGAGAGTCCTGACTCATCATGTGCTGTATCTATTTAACTCTTTTTAGATGCTCGTAACATTCTTTATGAGAGTCCCGTCTCGCACGGGTCTCTGAAAAGATTATAATGATCTCTACGTAGAATTAGCATGCATTCTTAAATAGAGTATTATATAACACAAGTAAGGAGTCATCCAGCAGAGTAACAGTGCTTTTTTTTTCTCATAGTGTACGTAGAGGAAAAACTTCTTTTCTACAGTAGGCAACAAAGGTATGATACAGAAAAACAACTCAACCTGAAATATAACTGTAGTAACTATACATATAAATGACAAGATCTGTTAAAATTGGGAAGCAGAACCTCATATGCAAGATGGTTTTTTTTGCTGGGGCCACATATATTCGAGGCTAAGGTTAACAAAGAAAAGAATTTCAGTACAGGTACAATAGCTGGAGCTCGCTTAACGTTGCAAAGCCTGATGGCACGACAAAACGTTCGGACGATCAAGGTACCCACTTTTCTAGAAAAGTTTTCTAGGTGGCATAGGAGGAGAAACCAAGAAAAAGACAGAAAGGTTTAGAGAGTTGTTGAACCGTTTGCCTACTCTGTGCCGACAAAAGGGGAAGAGGAAATAAAAATAATAGAAAGGAGATGCTACAAATAAAAGAATAAAGAAGTAAAGGAGAATATGACAGTGCTTAATGTATGTTGCCTCCACAGCTTGTACCCAAATATCCATCTTCTTCCGACCGGAACATTTCGAGCTGAGAAGATGCCTCCTGGGACTTGGCTTCGCCCTCACAAATGGCCATCTTTTTTCTGATTGGAACAGCCAACAACCATACATGCCAGTGTGGTAGCTGTGAAGAAACAATCGCCCATCTATCTTATCTGTGAGTGTTCTCGCTTTAGTGCACCCAGGGAAGCGCCTGCAGATGTCTTAGACGGATATGACAATCGCCTTTTCTCGGAAGAAAGAATACTGGGACACAATCTAAGATCATCTTCAATACCGAAGCCGTTGAAAGCCTTGTTTGCTTCTCACACAAGGTCTCTGTAGCTTGCCACTGGAGCCATGCATGTTTTCAGACCTAGCAAGTCTCTTTAAGACAACTATGTAGGGACTGTCTTACTTTAAATTATGCGCTAAATACTGCTTGACCAGTGTGAAACCTGAAGTGCGTAGCATGTGCACGCAAGTATTTCCGTTGATAGAGTTGCGACTACTCCGTTTACCAAACCGTTGATTACGTTATTGTTTTAGGTAAGCATGTAGCGTTTTCCCGGCACTAGTAGGATTTTGTCAAGGAGATTTGCGTATACTCGGTGGGGGACATGCGCGCTACTTTTTGGTGCACTTTATTGACTTTCTGCTGGCTACGGAAGTTAAGATACGCTTCGTCTGCAACGTGTTTCGTCTCATTGTTTTCCCCTTCACATGTAGCGCCGCAAAAGCGCCAGTTAGATAAGCACACGCGCGCTTCCAGAGATGATGGCGCCCTCTCTTGCCCGGCCTAAGTGTCAACTACGTGTTTTCGAAGCATTTTTAATGATCGTTAGGTTACTTATTTCGATTACTTTCTGATTATCTTTGTTAGTCCTCTTTCGTTTATTATCCTTAGAGTATTGCTAGCCTTGTTTAAGGTCTGCATCTACAAGGTGATATTGAGAGTGATCACGCCACAATATATATGAATGGGTGACAAGTTGGGCTCCTAAGTGCTATGTACTTGAACAAGACACGAGCTTCTTAGTTATTATGTCTCTAGATTTATGACGGCCTCGCCGTCTACGACAAGTATTCTGACCTTTGTGAACATCCTATATATATATATATATATATATATATATATATATATATATATATATATATATATATATATATATATATATATATATATCAGATTATATTCAGTGCGTGCTAGTTAGTACTCGCCCCTTGCTCGTTCACCAAGCATACCACTATAACTGTCGTCGCTACCATCTCTCCTTTGTCGTCTTTGAGCCAGCTTGCGACTCAATATAGAGTAGTACATTTTTTAGGGATAAATACCCATACAAAGTTGCTTTATACATACAAACATTGCTGAACTAATACAAGTACAACTAATGGTCTTATAGATATGTTTTGCTATCATGCTCGTGAATTGTTCTCCAGTGGTCATTACTGCCCCTTTTGCTCGGGCAGGTGGCAGGTGTTTGCCATTAGTGAAAGCAATCGAGTATCAATGAAAGATGTTGTCATGAAAGAAGGAGACTGCAGAAACTGTAAAAGTAAGTGAAGAAGGCTAGCGAGAAAGCCTTAAATATTAGAAGCAAAAACAATGAAAAAGAATTGTGAGGCAAGATTGCAAAAAAAAGCAAGCAAGAACGCACTGAGCTGCTGCCGAGATTCAGGCGTAGTAACGACTTTTTCTGCTCCCCCCCCCCCTTCTCTAGGTTTTCCCCTCTCTTTCAAGAGGAGGACCCAAATATCTTCAAGCAGTGCTGCTTCTTATCGCCAGTCCTCTCGATTCGTTTCTCAATGACGTGCTGAGGTGTGGTCTTCAGATCATATGCCTGTCCAATAAGCGCCATTAAGTCGATGAAGATAGTGGCAGGGTTGAACAGTATGCCGAACTCGCTGCTCTTGTAGTCCTGCAACAAGAAAGAACGAAATGAAAACAATACATGAGTGAACAGCGTAAGGTGCCCACTGACGTGGGCTCATTGCCTACAGGCGTCAACAGCGAAGTGAAAGACACATTTCTGTCCTTAGGAACAAGAGACACTTGCTGTCTCTTGTTCCTTAAGAGAATACTGTCTGAAAGAATTCGTTGGAATCCATGATGCAGTTATATGCACTCGTCTTAGGAATGTTGCCTTCCCACGTTATTTCTGTTAGACGTTCTCTAGAGAAGCACAAGTAACCATACCGTGAACTCTTGTTCCTGTATCTCTTTCTTTCAATATTTGCCTATAATAGATTAATGAGGGACTAAGGGGTCTTTGAATGGAAAAGCTTTCGTAGTATTGCAACTAATGCATTACAGCAACAAATTTTAACTGTAGCATATATCATTTACATACAGCAATCGGTTTCTGGAAACCGATTGCTAGAAATGAAGAACTGCCTCTTCTTGGTTGCAAATCAAACCAACTCCATATAATTTAATAGTGTATATAGCTTGCCTTTTGTTTTTTCAGCCTGCTCGTATATATTGCTGTATTAACTTTTATCATTATTGCAGCACCTTTGATGTTTGATGTTTCGCGGTATAATTGTACTTGCTCCTCGTAATTATTTTTATAAATACTTTATAGGCTTCACGGGAAAGCACCACGGGATGAGAACCTGGAAAAATAATTGTCAGCAAGATACACAGAAGTGCACAAAGAAATTCCAGAGCCAGAGTTTCAGGATGTATACAACAGCATTCTCTTACCAGTTTTCAATTAACCATGGCAAGCAAACTGGGGTATATGTTTAATTTAATTTACTGGTGCCTTTCAAACGGATCCATATAGGTTTCAGGAATAAAATCTAAGAGTGCAATAAATGCGATATTAATGAAACCAACTGAGCCCTTAAAATGCGTGAACAAAAGAACTTGCGGCGAGTGACTGAAAACCGTACGTTATCTGCAAAGTGCAACGTGTTTTTTACGGTATACGTTGAACGTCTCAAGTAAGAAAACGTTCTCCACTTTCGTTTCACTTGTGACATGCCCCTTGTTCGTGAACTCGTCGCATACTTATAATACTCAAGTCGCCAATCAGTCTCTCTCATTTTTCTGTGTGAACTTTAGGGTGTCTTCCATTGTGATATATAATGTTCAATACTGCTCATTGCCCCACAGCTGTGGTCTAGTGGCAAAGGCATACGGCTGCTGACACGGAGGTCGTAGCCGTGGCGGCTGCATTTCCAATGTAAGAGAAAATGCTGTAGATCCGTGTGCTCAGATTTGGCTGCATGTTAAGGACACCCAGATGGTCAAAATTTCGGAGCCCTCCGCTACGGTGTCTCTCATAATCAAGCGGTGGTTTCGGAGTGTTAAATTCCACAGTAATGCCCATCAGCTAAATACATAATATTTTTGTGTGCGCGCAAGATTATAAGATGACGTTAAAGGCATGAGAGAATCAGGCTGTAAGGGTGCAGTATTAACCTTACATAGAAAGTAAAAGCAGAAATTTAAAAAAAAACAGCTTCAATACTGACTCTGTGAACGTTCCGCTTCGTCCTCCTATATAACTTTCCCTACTGAAAGCTGTTTAGGAATAGCGTTGATTCTTGCGATTAAAAAAAATGTTGCAAAGACACTGGATATACGTTGTGTTATGACTGCATTCTCAACAGACATTATGACTTCCCTTACTTCGATCTGATAGGCGATAGCAAGGGGCGCAGAGCAGTCGACGCTAGACGCGCTGTGTGTTCGAGGAGCCTGGCGCCACCTAGATCCCAGGAGAGGAACAAGTCTCGCATACGTTCTCACGTGCTCTCGCTCTGTCTCAGTTCCGTTAACCAAGGCACAACGCCGCCTTCCATCGCCAAGTGTTGAACTGGGCACGATCTGTGCCTCGTGATCAAGCCACCCCCGGAAGCCCACGAAAGAAATAAATAAAGATGTGCGAATAGTGAATCTCACAACCGAATAGAAAACGAATCGAATAGTTATGGTACTGAATCGAAGACAAGCAGTGATCGAATTCACTGAATATTTTTAATAGTAAGCAGCCCATTTTCATAACAGTCTTAGAACACATTTTATTTGAAATGAATTACAACAAAATTTCTTCATGAAAGATTATAGTTGGTTTTTATGCACTCAAAATATCCCAATTTCTAAACTTAAGGTACGCCCGTATATAAAGCAGGTGACTAGAGCCTTAGTCATATTTGGTAACTGTAGGTTGGAATGCAGCCTTCACTACCATTATTATTGTCAGATTTTGTCACTTCTTTTAAAATAAAATTGGGACACTAAAACTAAACGGTTTTCAACTAAACACCGCGGATACAGCTAAAATGTAATGAAGCAGATCATCCTATCATCACAACATGACCTGCGCACAAAAGGAATGTAAGAATCGGCATTTAAATCTACATATGCAAGAACAATTTACGCAAACGCAACATTTGCATCTGTTTCTATCCATGAAGCTGCATGCAGTCGTAGTTTCCACCTCCAGTTATTAGGTACAAGGTAAAGACCGAAACTGGATAATGCGATAAACAACTTCAACATCCTAAAAAGTCAGTAGGAGTGGAGTTTTTAAAAAATTAAGTTCATCCAGATATCATTCTAGTTCTCGTAGTCTTGTGAAAACTTGTGTTGTTCGCAGATATATTGATTTAGGAATTAAAAGAAAAAAATAACCTTAAGCTGTTCTTCCATCGGTGCTGGTTATTAGGAAAGTATTGGGTATTTTGAATATTTTTGAATATGGTACTATACGAGTGAGTAGCGAATCGAATACAGCGCTATTCAATTTGTTATTCGAAATTTCCTAATACTCGCACGTTCCTAAAAAACAATTTCCTAGGCGTTTCACTGAAAATGACGACGAAAGTGCAGTAAAATAATGCGAAACTCACTGAAAATTTGTGTAAAGTGCGTACTTTATAAGTTATCACATATTGTTAAGCTTTCTATATGTTTATAAAACCAGGAAATTCTTGGCCACTCCCCAATACTCTGCGAGTCACAGTTAATACTTGAACAAGAGAAGAACACCAATGTAGTAGTCTGGCTTTTCTATGGCAGAATGGCCAAGTGGTGCTTTAGCATTTTGATTGATTGATTGATATGTGGGGTTTAACGTCCCAAAACCACTATATGATTATGAGAGACGCCGTAGTGGAGGGCTCCGGAAATTTTGACCACCTGGGGTTCTTTAACGTGCACCCAAATCTGAGCACACGGGCCTACAACATTTCCGCCTCCATCGGAAATGCAGCCGCCGCAGCCGGGATGTGCTTTAGCATTTTGATGATTAACTCTATTTAGAAGTTCTTGTTTGCAAAATAAATGGAAGATCTCACATACAGTGAGAAGCAATAATGTGCAACGCATGAGTGAAGAAGGTTGATATATCCCTTTAATATCAGTGCAACGTTACGAGGCGGGCGCAATGTATGCCGTACATGACTTTAATGTCATGATTACCATGTTTGAACGTGTAAATACTTCAGTCGTCTAGTCACGTCACGTGATACTAAATTTGGTATATGTGGAGCTAGCGAAACGGCAGCGAGCGCGCTATGAGAGTAGCATGTAGTCAAGTTTTACAAGACCCGCATGTCATGATTATCATGTTTGAACGTGTCATTTACCTCCGTAACTCGTTCGTGTCACTTGATACCAAATATGGTATATGTGAAGCTACCGAAACGACCGCGAGCTCATCATGACCGTGACATGTAGTCATGTTGTCACATGACACGCATCTCATGATTATCATGTTTGCACCAGTCATATAGCTTCACAATAGAATCAGGTGAAATAATACCAAATTTGGTATAAGTGAAGGTACCGAAACGACCACGAGCGCATCATGACTGTGGCATGTCATCATCATCATCATCCTCGACATCCTGACTACGTCCACTGCAGGACAAAGGCCTCTCCCATGTTCCGCCAGTTAACCCGGTCCTGTGCTTGCTGCTGCCAATTTATACCCGCAAACTTCTTAATCTCATCTGCCCACCTAACCTTCTGTCTCCCCCTAACCCGCTTCCCATCTCTGGGAATCCAGTTAGTTACCCTTAATGACCAGTGGTTATCCTGTCTATGCGCTACATGCCCGGCCCATGTCCTTTTCCTCTTCTTTATTTCAACTATGATATCCTTAACCCCCGTTTGTCCCCTAATCCACTCTGCTCTCTTCTTGCCTCTTAAGGTTACACCTACCATTTTTCTTTCCATTGCTCGCTGCGTCGTCCTCAATTTAAGCTGAACCCTTTAAGTAAGTCTCCAGGTTTCTGCTCCGTAGCTAAGTACCAGCAAAATACAGCTGTTATATACCTTCCTCTTGAAGGATAGTGGCAATCTACCTGTCATAATTTGAGAGTGCTTGCCGAATGTGCTCCACCCCATTCTTATTCTTCTAGTTACTTAGTCTGTGCGGTTATTACCTGCCCTAAGTAGACATAGTCTTTTACAACTTCAAGTGCACTATTACCTATCTCGAAGCGCTGCTCCTTTCCGAGGTTGTTGTACATTACTTTCGTTTTCTGCAGATTGATTTTAAGACCCACCTTTCTGCTCTCCTTGTTTAACTCCGTAATCATGAGTTGTGATTCGTCCCCTGAGTTACTCAGCAATGCAATGTCATCGGCGAAGCGCAGGTTACTAAGGTATTCTCCATTAACTCTTATCCCTAACTGTTCCCATTCTAGGCTTCTGAAAACCTCCTGTAAGCACGCGGTAAATAGCATTGGGGAGATTGTATCCCCCTGCCTTACACCCTTTTTGATTGGTATTCTGTTGCTTTCTTTATGAAGCACTATGGTAGCAGTTGATCCCCTGTAGATTTCTTCCAGAATGTTTATATATACTTCACCTGCGCCCTGATTCCGCAGTGTCTGCATGACGGCTGATATGCAGACACTGCGGAATCAGAGCGTAGATGAAGTATATATAAACGTGGCGTGTAGTCATGGCTTATATGCCACGCAAGTCGTGATTTCCACGTTAGGGTCTGTTATTTATGTTCGCCATGCCGTGATGTCATACCATGCCAGTTTTGCGATATGTCATGTGAACGAAACCACCGCAAGAGCAGCAAGAAAATAAATTGTAAATCGTTGATGATTTGGTTGATATGTGGTGTTTAACGTCCCAAAACCACCATATGATTATTAGAGATGCCGTAGTGGAGGGCTACGGAAATTTTGACCGCCTGGGGTTCTTTAACGTGCACCCAAATCTTAGCACACGGGCCTACAATATTTCCGCCTCCATAAAAATTGTAAATCGTGACATTCGTCACATAGATTTCAATTTTAATGTTATGACTAGCGCCTTATGCCCCTTATAAGAGCTAAAAGTCGTAGGCGGCTAGATAGATAGATAGATAGATAGATAGATAGATAGATAGATAGATAGATAGATAGATAGATAGATAGATAGATAGATAGATAGATAGATAGATAGATAGATAGATAGATAGATAGATAGATAGATAGATAGATAGATAGATAGATAGATAGATAGATAGATAGATAGATAGATAGATAGATAGATAGATAGATAGATAGATAGATAGATAGATAGATAGATAGATAGATAGATAGATAGATAGATAGATAGATAGATAGATAGATAGATAGATAGATAGATAGATAGATAGATAGATAGATAGATAGATAGATAGATAGATAGATAGATAGATAGATAGATTCAAAGTCACCGAAGTTCGCTAAGAAATGCTTCACATAAAAAAAAACACCTGAGACCTTCTTGCTGTTGGCCAAGGTACAGTAATAAGTAAATGTCACTGCTTGATAAACACGAATTCTAAAATAGGTATTCTTGAAAGTTTCGACGAGTCCTTGTCTCAGTTGGTCTCTATAAGTTGCAGCTTCAGCTTCGTTTGGTGCGGAATTGTGCGGCTTGCATTCTCCATTTAATAAGAAGCTTCAGCGTTCGCCTTCCCTAAGGTTTCAAATATTTTCATTAGAAATGCATCAAAACAGTGATTAGGTGATCGCTAACGAGATTTGAATGAAACTTGGTGCATTAAAACAGAGAGATAGAGAAAACAGCAAAGCATTGGGAATATAACAAATGTAATTCTGATTTAGCACAGCTCGTATTGACGAATACTGCGATATACTCTAACAATCCTAAGAAAACTCGACAGCATAAAATATTTCAAATTTCACCTTTACTGAAGCAAAAAAGAAAGGCGGATTTGTGCCGAAAATTGAAAATCTCCAAGTCTTCAAGGTTTCAATGAGAATACTTCTCTGTGAGGCATTGAAAATAGTCACTTTTGCCGCAAGGCTGAAGTAATAAATATGAACATAGCAGCAAATTCTAATTACATACGAAGCGTTGCAGCTCCCTCGTTTAGCACGCGACACGGCGCAACTCAACAGAACTCCGTTGTAAGGAAACACGGCTGCTGCAGCAAGCGAAGCGACCTTCGTGTTGCATATGGTTTCAACGCAAACTTTTAGGTGAGGACACTGCACGTACAAACCTATGAGTCGTTTGCCTGTAAAGATACGACTCACTGCTGTGTGGAGTTCTTGCCGGTGAGGCACAGCTCCTCTTTCAGGAACTACCCATGCGCATGCCGCGCGGCGGAAGCAGCCAGCGCGTCTCATCTCCGCATGAGCAGCGGTCGTCGGCAGGCCTCGAACGCTTTCACTGGCACATTGAACATAAGGGGCGAGGGTTCATGTTATCGATTTGAAATTTATAGGGGACCTCACGGTGGCAGTGACCGCAACGGCGTGATTAAACCGAGTTTGGAATATTCATATAATTGCAGTCACATTCATATTTATATAAATACATATGTGCTTCAGGATGTTACTGGTGCTAGTATATATAGCAAAAAAACAACGTACCTAAACGACCTAAGATCAAAATAGAGGACAGGAATAAGACACCTCATCTACGTCTAATTGTGATCATAATCGGCTTGGAACATTTCTTTTTAAGCCATTGAACTTTCAATGGGACAGTAAAACGCCTTCTTTAGAATGATGACTGCCACGTCTGCCTAAAATCTGCTGGCTTTCCCTTTCCATTTTCCTTTGTTTCTGATGGAAGTGGTAGTTAGGAATTTTCGCGGTGGCCCCTTGTAACACATATGTACATGTGCATTGCACACCACCGCCCTGACACTACTCGTGCACACCTACCCTTCGGTGGAGATAGGGGAGTAGCTGGTGGCATCTCTTGAAAAACAACCACAACAGAAAGCAGGATGACAACAATGGGTCATAGAGTGACGCCGGAGGCATCTTTCTAGAGAACGCATTGGGTTGTCTAATAAATGAACCTCGTATTGCGGCTAACAACCTCTAAGAACGAACCTGCGGAAAAGCGTGGTGGAAGTTGTGGAAGCCCTCGCCGAACATTCCGATAGACATGGCCGGGTTCTCGGTCGGCGCGATGTTCTTGTCGTATGGCTTGTAGCCCCAGGTGTGTGCCGCGCTGTTCACCAACCACGTCATGTGCAGGCTGATGGTGTAGCGCAGTAGGCCGTTCACCAGGTGGGCGTTCCAGAACGTCTCACCCACCAGCCACATCGGCACGATCGTTGGCAACACGAAGCAGAACAGTGTCACCAGAGGTACATAAAACCTGCGCCGAAGTGGGTTCGAAATTACACTATGAATTTGTATATTCGGCATTTTAGCAAACAATCTTTTATATGCCCCTTAAGTGAGTCTCACAAAGCTGCGAACGAAATCTTTACAGGTTTTTCGATTGAAAAGTTTCGCACCACCGGTTATTTGAGCCTTTGTTTTACGACCACCCTTACAACTTCTGTACACAGCTGGTGCACACCTCCTGTTAAGTTGCACTGTGACCCATACACACTTCTGGTGGAGATGTCAAGTCAACCACTCAATATACAGAGCGCTTCAGTAAGCGTGTTCCAAGCTTTAGAAACATTCATGAACACTGCAAAGAATTTGGTATTGTTTCATATACTCTCAGTGAGAAACTCTGAGTATACTTTACTGGCGCCTTAGAGGATTTATTATTACATTGTTAACCATTTTCTAACGTATAGCTTTCAATACGAAATCAGCGTGGTACAAATAGACCAAGAACTGTATAGTGTCATGATAACGGCTGTGGTTGTAACTTGATATTATATATGAATAAATATTTTCCAAAGCATATAGAAAGAAAATAATGTGGGTTGCTTAAAAAAAGAGGTCAGATTGTAGTTTTTTTTTACTTGGCACGAGGTAGTTGGGACACGAGAAAATAGATGCCGAAGCGTTATAGTAATAAAGTCACAGCTATGCAATTAGTTGCTCAGGGTGACAAATGCAATGGCTGAAAAATAAAGCATAAGCGCCTGCCTTGAATTCCGCATTTTCATGCAATTGATATACAGAAGCAACCGGTTGCTTGTAAATTATAACTGTATACGCATTAAAGACCCCCAGCTGAGTACGGTCAACGCAGAAAACAATTCACACAAGTGACCGTAGGTCAGCACGGTCGCTTGAGCCAATCGGTTTCTGCGGCAACTACATTTAAAATAAAACCGAAGTCATCCATCATTGTGTACGTCGTAATCCTGCAGCGGTTCTACACTTAAAAGAGTGCTGACATGATTTTAAGAAATAGCAAAGGGTTTTTTTTTCTTGGTATATGTAGTGAAAACGCTCCCCACACACTCAAGCCAAAGAACATGTATAAGATACGTTAATTGAGATTTAATGTTTTTGTCACTGAGCATTTGCAAGCCTGCCGCACCGCAATGGATTTTATCCCGACGACTCGACATAGTTTCACTGAGCTTGCGAGATCTGCGTCCTGTGTGTAGCTGCAATCACAATAAATTTATGCTGGGGTCGCAGCATGACAATTCGCCCATCATGGTTTACGTGCCCGACAAGTAGATCGCAGATATACCGCTAGTACATCCCGAATTGCTGTCTTGCCGTGAGTTTACACTGCCATGAGGAGTCAATAAGATGCCGCCCCCTCGACGTCGAAACCGAAACTGCACATGTGCTTTTAAAGTAGTGACATTAAATATATACACGATGCATTATCAGGCATGCATTACTATCTTTAGGGTTATCGACACCAGAGTTCTTATTTCGAGCAACAATCCGAAACTAGTGTGAATTCGTTTCAGTACTCCTTATAACTGCAAATTTTAATTACCTTTATTGTTAGCAACGTACAGCGCAGCGCTAACCGTCACCTGCCAATCAATAGTACATACGTACAAACAATGAAACGATATGGACATGGTGTCTGAAGCCATTTTGCACTGCTGCGCTCTAGTTTACCAGCGTCCGCATGAAGTCGTGTTGTTTGCGCTGAAGACTTACCTCCTCTGGAAGCGAATGACGGGATCTTCCAGCACGTCAGAACAGTCGACAGTGGCGCCTTTGCGGAACACCTCTGGATGCTTCTTGCACATGAGCCAACCCATGTGCGCGAAGAAGAAGCCGCGGTTAATGTTGTGCGGGTCGGCATCCGTGTCCGAGAACTTATGATGCACCCGGTGGTCCCGCGTCCACTCGTAAACGTCGTTCTGCGTTGCAGGTGACAAAAAAGAAAAACAGGTGACTCAAAGATTACTTCTTTACATTGCTTCGTTCAGTTTGTATTTACATCACAAAAGATCATAATACGGTGATCTCGAAGTCCACTTGTTAACCTGATTTTCGAACAAAAAGCGTGCATGATCTCCCTACCTATTCAACATATTTGTTTTTTTTTATGTGTTTGAAACCGCAATTCACAGCGTTTAATAAAACAGCTACCCCGTGACCTAACCTCCATGTGACTGAATTGGCTTCATTTTAATTTTTTTGTCACTTGTCGTCGTCATTGGTATCGCTTATCATTCTTCTTAGCGTCATCTGTACGAAACGAGTATAGGATTATTGTATATATGAAAAAATATTTTTCAGAATGTTACAAGACATGTACAAAATGCTGCATCACGCCAAGAAAGACACAATGCTCGGAATCGGACTACTGGCTCTCATTCAAGCGAGAGAGAGATGGGGGGGGGGGAGGGAAGAGGGCTAACGTATAGGAGGTTAATGTTATGCGATCGCTTTGCTCTGTGCACTCACCTGTAGAGCGAAGCAGTTGGCCATCATCAGTATTATCCTGAGAGGCAACTTCGCTTTGAACGTGCGATGGCACCAAAGTCTGTGAGCAGCCACTGAAGAGCCAACACCCGAAATGCCCAGACCGATGAAAGCTGCGAGGAGAGGCGTAACGAGGTTCCATTTACCAGACTTTCTACACTTTGTTAGTTTGCTTGTTAATTGTTAGAATGAACGGAATGTTTATTATACTGTTCTAGTTGAATCTTACCAAGAGAAGGACAATGTATGCAAAAAATTGTGACCGCGAAAGACGAATTTAAAATAATACATTTTTCTTCATTTGACTTTCGGGCATCTACTGAAAATGAAGACCTGAAGCCAGAGAGCTCTTAACGCATTTACATTTGAACTAACGTAAGTGCATTTCACAAAAGTGTAAATGAACTGGAATGGTTCTGGGATATTCCTGGACAGTTCAGAGATAACCTGTTTGAAATATAACTTGCCCTAACATCACCAAGTTCACGGTGTTGGCCTACGAGGACAAAGAAAAACCTAGGTTCTTGACGTCACGGGAACCTTATGAGTATATCACGGGTGGTGTCTGGCGTTACCCTGTCACAAAGGCTGATGACGTTCCGGCCACGTCATCATGACGTTGTAGCAGGTCAACCGACACAACTGTGGATATGGTACGTTGGCAGTGTAGAAGCGGCTATGTTGTAGTACAAGTGAATTAAAAAGCTTCTTTCATGACGTCACGCTATAGTTTGCATAGGATCTTGGTTATTTAGGCAAACGTGGGGGTGGGGGGTGCAAATGCGCAAGGAGAGTATAGTGCCTTGCTATAAGAACCAGACGTATGGTGGACCTAAGTAAAATATTCTGGTAGAGTTATTGACGATGGCTGTACAAATGTCCAGCGGTTACGGCATATAACGTCACGGATGGTATACAGGGCAAGATCTGGGGCTAAATTCGCAAAACATCTTTTTCATAAGTTTAATCGAAATTGGGGGGGGGGGGGGCTTAACGTCCTAAAACCATCGATATGATTATGAGGGTCACTGTAGGGGAGGGCTTCGGAAATTTCGACCACCTGGAGTTCTTTATTGTGCGCCTAAATCTGAGCTCACGGGCCTCAAGGATTTTCGCCTTCATGAAAATGGGACCGTCGCGGCCGGTATTCTATCCGTGACCTTCAGGTGACTATTGTAGCGCCTTAGTCACTATAGACTACCGCGGGAGGTATTTCTAAAGTGCGTTTGTCCATTTGTAAGCATCGCTAATGATACGTCAGGTATCGTGACTGGCTCGAGTATTCTCTCACGAAACCTTTTAGCCTAATACGTTTTTGTGAATGTAGGATTAGTTTCTTTCTGACCAATCGAGGTCAAGTTTCACTGCCTGATTTCTTTTTTTTTTTTGTTCCACGTAAAAATCTTTTTGACCCCCCCTCCCCCCCCCCTTCCTGAGAAAAGTATCAGGATGGACGTCAAGTTTGGGCTAAACTGACTTTGTTGCTAAAGGTACATGGATAGCCATGGGAGCTTTTCATTGCTTTGTTTGTCTCAGGTAGTATGCGGACAACGTATTTCAAGTTATGCAAAATAAAACCTATCTGCCTTGCGGCGGTCCGGTTATTTATTATAGAGGATCCGAATAAAGTCGTTCTTTCATTAACTGTGATGGGCCAGCTCTAAAGAATTGTCACATCAGGTAAATGTCATCAAGTATTTTCATTGTTTCAGCAGGCGCTTATTGAAAGTAACATCAGCATGCATGCACCTTTAGCCTGATTAGCTTAAGTGTGGCTGCTTGTGAGGCCTTCCGCTTTTCAGACCATGCGCTCACTTTTTGCAAATGCCAGGTGGAGATGATTAGTCTGTAAGGTGACATACAACGTATGCGGTAAGCGAAATTCGGCAATACCTCCTGCGAATTTTGCTTGAACGAAATAGTTCTTGAAAGCATTAGGCGCTGATACCTGCTGTGTACATTGAAAGTATAGGAAGGGTTCGACTCCCGACTCCCGACCACACGGGGTTGACTCCCGACCATTGCGGCTGCCTTTCGATGGGTCAAAATGAAAGAACACCCATGCACTTAGATTCAAGTGCCCCTTAAGAGTTCTAGGTGGTCATATTTGTTCTGGAGTCCTCCGCTTGGACATGCCTCTTAAATATGTCGTAGTTTGACACGTAAAATATTTAATTGCATTAGATTACATACGCTTGCTACGTGTGCTACTAGAACGCCGTAGTAGTTCGTACCGTAGTCATTTTGACGTCATTGTTGTCAGTTCCGCCTTCAGTGTTAAGGTAGTTTTCCACCCTCCTTAAATATGACATGCCCGTTTTTTTATTTTCGGTGTATGTCACGTTCTTCCCTTACCATTATCGCATTGTACTGCGCACCTCGTTTAGGCCTTTGACGCAGTTCTGACGCTACCTATACTTGAACGGCTTCTATATGCGATTCGCCTACGACCATCTCCATCCACTGCAGAATAGCGTTTCGTGGCTTCCAAATCACACGCGTGCATACCACAAACATCCAGTCGTGAGAACTCTAACCACCGTATTCTAGAACGTCCCTTCACTCAACGCTCCACCTTCACTTGAGAAAGCCAATGGCAGTGCCGTCTCTAGTCATGACAAGTCACTGCATATCAGTGATAATCTGCTGCGATTCTTGTGTAGCGCAGCGTCATTTTCAGCCGAGCAGCGGCGCAGTGCTCAACTCTCTCAAGTGAAGGTTGAAAGTCGAGTCGAGGAACGTTTCTGAATACGGGGGTAACCCCCGTATTCACAAACGCTCCTCGACTCGACTTTCACCCTTCACTTGACAAAGTTGAGCACTGCGCCGCCGCTCGGCTGAAAATGACGCTGCGCTACACAAGAATCGCAGCAGATTATCACTGATATGCAGTGACTTGTCATGACTAGAGACGGCACTGCCATTGGCTTTCTCAAGTGAAGGTGGAGCGTTGAGTGAAGGGACGTTCTAGAATACGGGGGTGAGTATGAACACAAATACG
This sequence comes from Rhipicephalus microplus, assembly GCF_043290135.1. Lineage (NCBI taxonomy): Eukaryota > Metazoa > Arthropoda > Arachnida > Ixodida > Ixodidae > Rhipicephalus > Rhipicephalus microplus. The sequence goes on along the minus strand of NC_134710.1, from coordinate 344,133,490 downwards.
CGAGGCATAGTGCGATATCAGCGACTCCAGCCTACATGAACTCGAGTCACTGCACACGCGCAGGGTGTTAGGGTCAAGACTATATTTTAACACCGCGCGCACCGAGTCATCTGCGCGCACGTTCGCCAAGGCGCTTACCGCTGATGCGATGCGCACGACTGAAATATAACCACACACGGCGAATGACCTGCGCATGTGCAAGGCTTCGTGTTGGTATAAGGAGTTGTTGATAGCCTCGTGCTGTACTTGCTTCCGTGTTTACGCTAAGTGTACTTACGCCTGGACACGAGTCTGTGCAAGGCACAGAACCTTCTACAAATTACTAAGCGCCAGTGTTGTTGCACACTATAGCACGGTAAGAATAGCACGTCCAGCTCCGAAGCGCATTGCTGATATAATCTGCTTTAGAGATTTCATGGTTTCCCTTCGCCCATTTGAGCTCGTGCTCGTATACAACACCGCATGTTGCACCACCTTGGGCTTAGCGAGATTGTGCTAAGAAGCGTGACCAACCCTTGAGCGTTGCTTAAAGATGGTGAGATAGTCAGTCGTGTGAGGAAAGGGTAAGTTACGTGATCACTTCTATAGCGTCATAATGACTGAACAACAATGACTTTGGCGTCATTTGTCCCTTCTATTACCCCTTACACCACATCTTACCAAATGCCCCGCCGCGGTGGTCTAGTGGCTAAGGTACTCGGCTGCTGACCCGCAAATCGCGGGTTCGATTCCCGGCTGCGGCGGCTGCATTTCCGATGGAGGCGGAAATGTTGTAGGCCCGTGTGCTCAGATTTGGGCGCACGTTAAAGAACCCCAGGTGGTCGAAATTTCCGGAGCCCTCCACTACGGCGTCTCTCATAATCATATGGTGGTTTTGGGACGTTAAACCCCACAAATCAATCACATCTTACCGATCCGCATTCATTGTTTAAGCACAGAGCTTGTTGTGTACTGTGCATGACTTTGTCGTTTGAAAGAACTTGTGCCAACAGATGTGTGCCTTTAAAAAAAAATATGTTGCCTGATTGCGAGCAGAAACATGATGCATACTGGGTTCGTCGTTTACGCGTTGTGCGGCGTGAAATTAAAGAAAAAATGTTTTCAGAGATGTTGTCACGGGGCTTTTTACACCAGTCGCAAATTCCAGAAGATTGCGTGTCCCGTGTCTGCGTCGCCTCCACTCGTATTATTTTGCGCTCATAGTGAGTGTTCTTTTTTTTTTCGGTGAGAGAGGGGAGGGTGTGTTCTTTTTTCTAATATCGCTCTTGTTAGATGGTCACCACAAGTGCAGGACACGCACGTGCGGTATTCTACCTTTTTTGAACACTGTCGCGGATTCTATAAAGCGGAAGAGTTGCATATAATCGGCATTCGCATGCGACTCGAGCAAGTGTCGCATTCTCGAATGTACACTCGGCGCTGTCAATGTTGCTTAAATGGTGTTTCCTTTGTTAGTCGCAAAGTTGGCAAAGCGAATAGGTAGATTCCTAATATGTGGTCATGTCACTTTCTGGTTATCATCACTACAACGTTACATTGCAGTGTCTTTGTTCGAAGTCCACCTCTTATCACCGTTTAGGACACAGAGAGAAACCACTGTTTCATGACCACGCCCCCCTCTGTAATGTTTTTTTCAGGCACCCCCCCCCCCTCCTAAAATGAGTGGCTGGATCCACCCCTGCACCTCGCTCACTACGCCTTACGAAGGGCGAGTAAGTGGATCGTCGATGCACTTTACAGCGTACTGTTAATGGACTTTAGAGTGCACGGGCGTGTCGTAGCATCTCGCGGCGGCCACGATAACTAGGCGAATCACGCAGCTCAAATCGGCTAATGGCCATATAGACTCTTGGTTTACGGCATCATTTATCGAGAGACGAGCGAAAGATTCGCTCACTTTGAGAACAAATTTTGAAATTCAGGCCGCGCGAATACGCTATATTGTTTGACTCGCCTGTTCTCAGGAGCCCTGACTACCGATCAGCAGCGTTCTCTAATCATGCTGATAAGCGTTCCAGGGTCCCTTTAACTTGACCCGTTGCCTCTGTTTTGTATCAGTATACGCTAGATCCAATGGGATCGCTGCGTGCTTAGAGTTAATGCGTAGGCGAAAAGGAACAGTTAACCTCTCGCTATATGAGCCTAGTGTGCTACAGTTTTCACAGAACTGAGAACTGGCACCGTTCCACGGAGCGGCGCGCTGCTAATCAGTCGTGACTGCGAGTGGTTGCATATCAAAGGTATCAATCTAATTCGCGCTCACACAGGAGTGTTGCCTGTATGGCTGTGATATCATCTGCAGCAATGTGGCCGGTAAGCTGCGTGTCAGCTGCCAAAAAATGAAATTTTATGGACTTACGTTGAAGACTCACGAGTACGAGCGATTAAAGCGTTGGATAAGGCTGGCGTGATGTGCGAGATAAAAAGACGCTTCTCATTTTTTTAGCGCTTACTATTATTGCGAATTCGAGCTCGATCAGCGCCGCCAGTGATGGCCGTGAGTGTAAATGCATCGCGACATCGTCCAAGCGCCGCAGCACCGCCATACCAGCTGTCGAGGCCTATTGGCCGCTGCAGCTGCTCGTTGGTATGGAATGCTGTAGTGGCGACCTAATAAAAAGCCCTCTGCAGGATAACATCTAAAGCTGAGGTGAAGAATGGCACAGATCGGTAAAATTCTGGCTTTACGATAACTTGACGCCAAACATGCGTTTCGGCGTGTGCTACTGATGCGCTATTGCTGTTGTGCAACATTGCTCAAGGGGCTAACGAACGATAGAAAGGAAACGTTGTGGCGATGCCACTTAAAAATGTATAGCACCCTCAAAATGCGCTTATTGATCCCCAATACTACTCCTAAGGGATTTTTTAAGGCCGAAAGCTGCTCACCTACCTTCGCCGAGTGGAATGACTTCTTTGCTTTTTTTTCTTGCTTTAATTTTTGGGTGGAGGGAAATTTTATAACGCAGCCAATTTTCAAGGGAGCTGGGGGCGAATTCGAGTGTGCTTTCTGAAGAAAAAAAGTCGCTAAGTGCCATCGCTATACATAAAAACAAAAAAGAAACTATTGAGTACAGCCTGGCGGTACTTTGCCACTGGGTTTCTCAGCCGAGATCTAGCGTATAGTGGAAGGCGCGAGCTACAGAAGCCACGGCATCCGGGGTTCTCACCCAAAAGGTTCGTCTGCCACTTGGCCGTGAATATAGCGCAGTAGAGGCCACAGGCGGCTCCGATGTGAAGCCCAATGAAGAGCAACACGTTGCGCCAGACGATTTCCGTCTTGTAAGGAACCTCGGAGACCGCTTCGCTCTCGGGGTCGCTGCTGTTGTCCGGCAGCTGCTGGTGATCTTGGACATCATTGTTCTCCAGGTGCCTTTTCCTCTCCGTCACCGAGGTGGTCGTTACGGAGCCCTGCCGAAAAAGCACAAGTGAGTATTTGCGCATGAACGCGTGTTAGGCGTTTATCTCCAAGGTGACCAAAGTACGAGCTCGCTTACAACGCACTCTCCGCTCAGCTGTCTGTGCACAGACTTCAGTTGTATATACGAGCTCCTAGTGGGAGGAAGCGTCACGAGTGATGGAGATGAGGCCGAACACACAAAAAAAAATACGAAATTAAAGTAAACGAAGGAGCAGGCAAAACGGCGGTCGCATGCAACTTCACCTTGCAATTAAGCTAATAACCCGGAATAAACGGGTAAAAAGGGAGCCTTCGTTCCTACAATGGCAACCGCAAGGTCCCTCTTAGACTTCGAAATTGGAGACAACATAGTGGCGTCGCTCAACCGCCCAGGCAACACGAGACTCACGCTATTCGAGGAAGTGGGAGGGCCTGTTTCACCAGCTGAAGCATGCATTGTTTATTGCACGCGAAAAAGATTAGCGCTGCTACTGGTGCAAGCAAAAGCGGTGCAAATAAAGCATCTAAACGGTTGTGTATTCGTTATATACAGAGCAAGATTCTCAATACCAGCCTTTTTGTTACGTGGACGATTCCTATTCGCTGCGAATGGCTGCAATGGCCCGGCGTTTTCGTGAGCACTTTTTTAGCCCGGCTTTAGGAGGTGAGCATCTGCTTGGCCTTCAAATACTTCATGATCATTCGACTTATGTAGATTTTTTTGAAGTAATGATGAATGGCTTGATAATAACAACGGTGATGTCGATAAAATACTGCAACCTTGTTTTATTGTTTTGCTTTTTTTACTGCTAGAGAAGAATAGCGAGAGAAGCAACCCGAGTGTGGTCGATTAGACATGGAAGAGGCCTTCTTGCTCGTACACCAGCATCAGATCAGACTTGCCGCGATCCTATTACGTGTGACTTGCAAGGCTCAAGGTCCTTGGGAACGTAGTTTATTGGACCGCGGCTGAATATCTTAGAAATAGAAAGCGTTTAAGGCACTCCAGCCTTTGACAAACGCGGTGCACAGTGAAGATGGGCTATTCTCGCGCTAGAACTGTACTTGACTCGACCACTTTTAAAACTTTCAAGGAATACTGCAGTAACTTGTGACTGGTAGAAATAAACGCTCGTCTCAGGGAGTTGTGTCAGTGGAGTAGCCAGTGAGTAAAACACCAGGCCCGTGCCTCTCCCCATCCCCTATTTTTCTCGCAATGGCATACATAAAGAAAAATAACCATTCCTAAAAGCTGCCCTTCCCCCCCCCCCCCTCCTCCTGAAAAACTTGTGGCTACTCGCCTGAGTTCTGCCGAGGGCTGATAAATCCGGCTTAATGACCACCCGCCTGTTGTACACAGCGCAACTCGGCATGCGTCGCTTTCTTCGCCCGTCGGCTCCCTGCTTTAAGGAAGGTCCGGTCTAAGTTTCCCGAATTACCGGAAGGAAGACACCCGGGTGGGTCAATCTGCTTTTTTCACGATGCCACTGCGCACGCGCCCTTCTCCTAGCGAAAAAAGTGCAAAAGGTTTCTTCATCTCGGAGGTTTTCGTTGCTGTAATACCTGTTGCTCCGTATTATTGTGACCATTATTAGCATTTTTTCGTCAAAGCGTGAGTAGTAATATATGTGCACAATATCGGATCAGAAGGAAAGAGAGACGAATCGATTATTTGCCGGAAACATATGAATTCCGTATTTTTTTTCCTTTCCTGCTCCATTTTTTCTTCAAAATTATCAAACTGCACTATCTCAATTTGTTTGCTTATAAAGTTGGAAGTTATAATCATAGACGACTTATTCCCTTCACACTATAGCACTCGGCAATTTACCATAGAAGCAAGAATCCTGAGAAAAACATCATGCATGCGCCAGTATCGCCGTGCGTGGTTAAAACTTATCGTCGCAAGTCTTTCTTTCTATTAATTTATTTTGGTGATTTTCCCCTGAAGCAGCCGCTTTATTTTCTCGCACAAAGGGAGTGAATAGACAGATTAACCTACAATACTCCTGGTAAATTTTGCCTTTGTATAAGATAGGACAAAAGCGAACTATACAGGCTGAACTCCGCAGCGTTTACTGGCGCAGCTGCTATGAGCTGCTACTACACTATACCGTCATTTTTTTTTCAGCTTTCTGAACATGGGCTTAAAAACGAAGGCTCGTGTGCAGGCTAAACTGGATCGTATGTTCCGTGATGAAAGTGTGCGAGATCGTTAACAAGCCTATTTAGGTTCAGCCAGACTTGTAGGGGCGCGAGTGCGCACCTTCTAGGCTATAGGTGCCGCAATGGGCGTGCAGTGTGACAACTGTGATTTCTAACACCACCATGGGCCACTTTTGCCACTGTCCTGGCGTTTTATTTTATTTCATAGTTTATGTTTACAAAGGGTCAGCATTCGTGTGAGGAATTGCGCAGGCAAGTCTTCAGAACAGATTTGTTAATTAAAAAGTGCAAATATATCAGTCAAATATTTTTAACATTGATTAGTCGTACTCTACACACTCATTTGATATTTTTATTCTGTGCTACTAACTCACCTTTAACGTGCTAATATTTTTTCTTTGAAGACTTCAACGCAATAGTCTTACCACTGGAATGGTTTCTCGTACTTTTTTGTCACTGTCTCTAAACTGTACTATTTTTTAGATTTATATAGGAAGTTCGAATGGCAGTGGTTTTCCCCTCGGGCTTTTATTTTTTTGTTTAGTCTTTTGCGTACCACAAAGTCTTACTTCACTCTTCGGTAGTGCTGCTGCTGGTGATGGCAGCCGTTAAGCCTATGCGTTACATCTTTATACTATGTGTTAGATTATAAAAAAAAACAAAGGGAAGAGAGCTCACGCACTAAAAATTTCATCGTGACTTTCATTTGTTGCCTACTAGAAACAAAGGCCTCTAGAGTGACGTCTCATGCGGCTTGTAAATTGAGGGTTTGATCTCCTTGCAAGGTGGTCATAGGCAATACAGCCTTCTGCTGTTGCAGACTTGCAGGGGAAGACTCTTATTACAACTTGAAAAACTGTGGGACGATGACCAGCTTGTTGTAATATTGCGCATAAATATTTGATCCTCCAGGCTCATTCTACTGAACTTCAGTTTTTTACAAGGTTACCAGCACTCTTCAAGGTCAATTTATGTGGCCAACACCGTATATAATGACTCCAACCTGCATCCTTCGAGGCACGCATGTGTGATTACCGCGAACCTTGGGCGGTGTTAATCATGCGTGCGCGTGTTCATTTTCTTCCTTTTTGAGAAAGGAAAAGTAACAAAGTTCCCTTCGTATGAACGAGAAGTGGAAACGGGCTCTGAACATGTGAGTTACATAGGCGCTATATTCGTGGCATTTATTGTTGTGTCGTCGTCTATTCATACAGAAAAACCCGTTCACTTGTTTCAAGCGCGTTCCTGACTGTTCTCAGTGACCCCCCCCCCCCCCCCCCTGTGCTTTCACTCACATAAAACCGAGCTGAACCTTTATTCGCCTCTTCAGTGCCATTTTTGCAGACTACGCGACATTTGTTCGTTCAAGTTTTTGTTTCAGTGCTACTCGTGGCTGTGTTAGGCACCAGCAACCTGGGGGCTTGGATGAATTGAAGCATTGCGATAAATGTCGTTGAGGATCTCGTGCACAGTTGGAGTCTTCGGTCTTCGTATGGCCCACTTCAACAATCAACGTATATATATATATATATATATATATATATATATATATATATATATATATATATATATATATATATATATATATATATATATATATATATATATATATATATATATATATATATATATATATATATATATATATATATATATATATATATATATATATATATATATATATATATATATATATATATATATATATATATATTTTTTTTTTTTACCTGTGTAAGGGGAAGTGACTGTTGGGTCTTATCGATGAAAGCACATGCACATGCGTTTTGTAGCACTTCATCGGAAGAATAAATTTATTCATTTTGATGTAGGCTGGTTTAGACCTAGTAAGTTAGGTCAGTGTCCTCAAAACTCTGTTAAAGCTTAGCCGGCTTCGCTAGTGATATGTCCCGCATCGCTACAGCCGCAAATATTCTTTTTTGAAAATTTCCACAACAAGACATTTTTTTACTATGGGCCCAGGTTTATATACTTTGAAAACAATTCAAAACCACCGCGCATGACAGTTTCTTTTTTTTTCGTTTTACGCATATCCTATATCACAGCTGCGCTTATATTTCTCCAAAAATGATTCGGTTGCTACGGTATCCTTTACTCAAAGTGAATGCAAGGCTACGGCGAACAAAAAGGGGGCGTGAGCCACCATTGAAGATTGTAATCCCACAATTGCTTTCGTGTTTTCTCAATCATAAAAATATCACTTTATCTTCCACGAGATACTCTTTATAAACTAACGCAGCACGCACCAAGGATGTATTTGTTTTTTTTTACTTTATCCAGTGTCATTTCGCGTTGTCGCACGTGTGCACGTTTGACGTGCACCTCACAGTCAAAATGGCGTCTTTGCATTCAGGGGAGCGATTGTCGCCATGCAACTATTCCGACGAATCTCTGAAGGGGCTTGGGCTCCCAAATTACTGTCTAAGCAGACGATGCAAATTGTATGTAATGTAGTTATTGGAACACGGCCGCCCTTTTAAACTCTGGCCAAACCGGACTACTTCGCGGAAAAGTACATGTTTAGTAGCTGTGGTCCCCTAGGTTTCCCTTCATTGCCAAGAAAATTTGTTCGCGAGTATAGTAACTCGGAATAAGACATCACGACAAGGGCAGAGCTGGCGCAAGAGGCATGTTCCTAGCCACAGTCGCCGCTTTAAAACTCACGCACACACTAGCAGTATTCTGGCACCTTATATCTTCGATTTACATGCATTGCATAAAAATGTTAAACGTAGACGTTGATGTGAAAGAGAATGCATTGGACCAAGCATTTCTCCTAGATCTAGTGACACTTGGGAACTTGAGCACGTACCACGACCATATGTATATTCCTATTTTTCCATTGTCTCTCTGCCTTCTTGCTCCTAAGCATTTTCTTCCTCAATCCCATTCTCTCTACAGAGTATCATACTGGTGCCCTGCATACGCCGGCAGAATTCTCTCTATATCACTTCTATGTCGCTTTCTTGGTCTAACTTCAGTGGTAGCACTGGGCCGAACGGTACTCGAGGCTCCCAAGAACACGTGAGCCAGACATTATGGCGCAGTACCCGACCTGGAATTCACAAATAATTTGCAAAGTCAGCTCAAAAACGTTCCCTGATTTAAGGTCCAAGCGCCATAAGGGCTCAGCTTGTCGTGTTTTCAAGGTCCATGATAAACGCTTACGCGCTACAAAAATTGGGTGAATCAGGCTACTCGCCACCGGTTCATACTATGCAAGTTATGAGTGTCAGGTCGATCGTCACTGCCTAAAGCAATGTTTGGCCTATGGCAGCGGTGTCTGACTTTCCCACAAAACTTCGAAGGTGCTCAATTTTTTATCTAAGACTAGAGGCACAAACGTGAATCTCTATAGTAAAGTCACCTATTTAAAACGGCACTTTTGGAAACATATGAGACGTTTTTTTAATGATGCAAATGCAGTTTAACTGACGCTGAGAAAAATGCGCTTTTTTGTTGCTGATAATGTGGTCGGCCCTCTTCAAACAACTTTTTTCCAGTATGTTCCCCTCCCCTAAATACATCAAAGCTATTGTAGCTAAAATCTACATAACCAAATATTAGTGGTATTCACACTATTGTAGCTAAAATCTACATAAACAAATATTATCGGTATTCAGGAGTAAAGTTTGTATTTGGCTTATATAAATTGCAACGTTTTATTTGGACTTGAATGAGCTCGTAAAATAGGTCTAAAATGATTCCCCACGTATGGTATAGAAATATTTTGCGACAAAATTAACACCATCCTTGTGCTTACGTCGATGTCGTGCTTCGTCGCATGGCTTTAATGGCGATTACTAGACTTGAAGAGCGAGTGGTCCTTCCTGGCGAAATGTGCATTATTCTAGACAGTCAACAGTGTTTTCTTGTTCTTGACATCTATGCATGGAAGTCGTTGAAAGGTGCTCCAGCTCTTCATCTTCTGAGCTTGTTCGAGTAATAGATCTTTGAGCCAAAAATAGGTTCTCAATTTCTTCATTTCATATGCCTCTTATTTCAAATATACCATCTTAGAACGAAAGAAGGCCATAGTTCCGTAGCGCTAAGCTCGAAAACAAACACTGAGAGGCAAAAAAAAAAAGGAGAAAAGTCGGCCACTCACTCTTCAGCTTCGAGTTCTACACTACCACATTGTCCATTAGCAAGTTGCAACTTGCGCTAAGAATAGACTAATTGTGGAACGTAAACATGATATCAAAGGAGCTATGGAACTTAAATTAAACATATCGAATAAAAACATGTTGCTTGTTTTGATCATGATTGTTGATGCAGCAATGGTTTAATGAATGTGGGTCAGTGAACTGCTACAGAGTAGCATTCTGCTAATTTTTTTATGAGACACTGCCTTTTTCAGTTCCCGATACAATTAGGAATTGCCCATTCTGGTTCCCAATGCTTCAGAAGCTAAAGATACTTAGGCACGCTTTACGCTTTTGTGAAATTTATCCTAGTTTCGGTTTCTGCATTTGTATCTTTAAAAAAAATGTCACAAACATGCCCAAGATGATGGTGCGTTATCTTATCGATGGGGAGTAAAAAAATAAAGATTAAACTTTTGCTGTGGGAAACATCGGTCCACACTGCATGCCCCCCCCCCCCCCCCCTGACTCACGTTAGTGAAGCTGAAGTACCCTTCTCTGTATGCCCCTTTTTTGCTAGACGTGTACTGCGTGTAGCTGATGTGCATTCCTTTTTTTTCTATAAATTATGCCATATATCCAAATGGTCACACCATATACCCACATTCACGAACATTGGTTAATTTCAACATCGTGAGCTACATAGTTGCCGCCGACGTCGCTAAAGGCCGCCACGTGCACGCTGCCTATCCCACTTGAAGTAAGCCACACGTTCGAAGCAAAAAAAGGAAAAAAAGAAAAGGAAAACTGAAAGTCGTGGTATGTGCATGCCGTAACTTTCTTTTCCCTTGCCATCCCTGCCTGCTTCACTTCCAGCGCGCTCGTAGGACCAAAACAAGAGAGGAAGCAATTACAGGGTCTGACAAATACCTCCACTAGTACAGTGTTGAATTCTAAAAAAAATCTTTGCAGTGGTCTCTTCAGAAGACGATGAACTACTTTAATGAAGCCAATCTATCGGTAATGAAAAACTTGTTGCTGGGCATCTTAAAGGCGAAGGCCTCCGATGCCTCATCAAATGTGAAAATTGACCGTCTGCGTCATGTGTCAGCGAAGTCAAAACGAGGGATGCAGAAAATCACCATTACGTATTAATGTAACATCACTTATGATGCCACGATGACACCACATGTCGCTAAATTTTGTGACTTTAGCATGACGTCACATAACGTAACTCCACATGATAACGCAATTGCTTGACATCGTATGACATCGTTCAGAAAGTTTTCAGAGGGTGTGAGCGAGGATCAATACATCGACCAAAGAACAAGAAGGGGAAATTGGCGTTCGTTTTGAAGTCGTTTTAGGCATATGTATAACTCACAGGCGAACCCTGTGAGTTATTCATTATAAGTTATGACTGACTCCGGGAAAGTTTAATTTATTTCGCTGAGCTTTGCTTGAGTGAATTCTTCATTTAGGGTAGCACACTTATCACCGAGCTTGAGGAGTCTCACCAGCCGCGTTTGTCATGGACCACCTAGAAATAAAAGTGTAATAAACGTTGCTATATATATATATATATATATATATATATATATATATATATATATAAGGGAAAGAAGTGTATACCTAAGGGCTCGTTTTTCCGTGTTTTTAACACAATAATAATGAGATATAACAGACAGTAATGCCAAGGAATGTACAGGGGAAGTTATTAACATTAATGGAATGTAAATAAGAAGAAAGAAAAGTGGATGAAAAAATTACCAACTGTAAGCAGGAATCGAACCTACGACCTTCGAAGGTCGTAGGTTCGATTCCTGCTTACAGTTGGTAATTTTTTCATCCACTTTTCTTTCTTCTTATTTACATTCCATTAATGTTAATAACTTCCCCTGTACATTCCTTGGCATTACTGTCTGTTATATCTCATTATATATATATATATATATATATATATATATATATATATATATATATATATATATATATATATATATAATGATGGTCAAAATAGCCCTTGTGACCACGGTATAAGACGACGCATTTCGGGTTCGGAGAGCAATTTATAATAAACATAGTTCATGAATTTATAATTGTGCCAGAAAGGGGACCAATATTCTCTAGTGCACAAACACAATGCTTTTGAAGACAATCATCACGTGTAAAGCTACGTTCTCAGCCGACTGAATGTTAGATGCTATGCTACTGCATTGCATTCAATAGACATCGACTGTTTCACTCAAGCCTCTGCTGGACTTTTGTGGCTTTTGTGAGCGTCCGTCATGTTTGACAAGCTGATTTGGAACAGGCAATGTGGATGTTTATTAGCTGCACTCTGTCTAGACCACTAATACCGTCATGAGGGGGCAGATATCCTACCTTTATTCTTCGCATACCTTGTATGTAAGGGTTGTTGTATATATGAAGAAGTTAGTTCGCATTACACGGTTGCTCCTTTTTCCTTAAGGTTCTCTGACTTCTGAGCTAGTTTCCCTCTAGAAACAAAGGATACAGCAGCTGCTACAGCCAGAAACAGCATTGTTGCTGGTCCTAGCGCTTTGCGGTGCAGTTTTGTAAACTCTGAACTATAGTGTTTAAAAAAGTGTACAATTAAATGAATGTATCTCAGGAGAACGTGAGAAATTGAAAAAAGACAACAAGAAATACTGTCAAATTTTTCTTTGCGGCTTCTTATTCTCAGAATCATGAATATCAAATACTTCTAAGCTAAATACCGGAAGTTATAGTGCAACGCCCGGCATAAATCAGCTTATATCGTTTAAAATGAGTGAAAGCTGTGACTTTAGTCAAAGTTGGTCACTGCGAAATTGTTACTATGTGACCATGCATCGGAACCTTCTTCGGTGACCAGCATGCAGCATATTTACTGAGAGTTACTGTGCTTAATAACATATTTTCAGAATAGGTGTTTTCGAAATAATTGCTTTGCGCAGACTGCTTTCACAGCCTGAAAGGAAGCATTAAAAAAGTTACAGAAAGGTTAAAGACGCTAGCCATGTAGACGAAGAAGAAGGGGACAGAATAGAGCATCTTCCTGTCCACTTCTTTTTTCATCTGCGTGATTTGCATTGTTCACCTATCTTCAGCATCAACCAACAACCCAAACAACATGTTCTAGAAAGAAAATAAAGCTACCTAATTTCTCGCAGGACGTGTCTATATGCTGTTAGACGTTCTTGTGTCCCGTGTTGTAATTCAGTGAGACCCGAGTTTGAAATAAACCAGCACCTCAAAAAAATGTTTGGCTTGTTTAAAAGCAGTGATTCCACATATATCTTGGCCTCCCTATGAGTTGTGTAAACGGGAGAAAACGCCTTGCCCATAAAAGCCATAGGAGCGAATACGAAACAGCGTCTTGTTTTCATGTGGGCGAGTTAAAAATCACCCTTCACTTCTTGCGTTATTTCTCCTGTCGTCATCTTGCGACTAGCACGGTAACCATGATGATAATTATTGCCATGCTAGTCACACTACAACGACTGGAGGAGGTTAACATGCAAGTGAGACGAAAAAGACAAAAGTCTTTGTTGCATTTCGTTTTTTTTTCTCTCTCTTTTTTTTTCGATCAGCGAAGCGCGATGAACACTTCCTTTAGGAGACGCCAGAAATGAAAGAGCCCGAACCGAGAACCACCCTAGTTTTTTGGCTGGCGTCCCAAGTTTTTTTAACAATATAACACCGTCTGGCAGGATGACCGAGGTCTGGTACGGTACGCGTATTCTTCGTCTGAAGGTTACATTTTTTAACTCCACTGGTGGCCATTGTTTCTCACAATGAGGGCTGTCGGCGTTGCCTATCCTAGCACACTGGGACGCAAAGAATTACCGTTGTTATGAAAGATGCCTGGCCGTGAGTCATTGAGGGAGTGCCCGTTACGTTTTGTCTAGAATGGGCCCGTTTCTTCTGTCGGAGGTCTTTCATTCTTAGCGACAAGGTTTAGTGCGACTAGTGGTTCGTGGAATACTGACTAGCGCCTTCGAATCCAATCTGTACAATACACAGCGGCGAATGACTGATAGTTGAACTAGTTGGTAAGGATTCATCATGAAGGAATAGAGACGTGCAAAGACGAACACAAGAGAAGATACAGCCGTTTGTACTGTCAGAATAGGTTTTGTATGAGACGGTACTAGATTTCACTCGCACAATCGTAAATCAAGGGTAGCTGTGGATGATTCAAAGAGATGACGGAACGTTTAAGCGTTGTGTAACGCGCATGGACCGAAGTATTGGCGGTTTGAACCAAATAGTGACTGCCGTGTTCTGGACGTGAACCAAAACTGAATGAGCAGACAAAGCTTAGCGTTGGCTGGCACCTCAAAAAGTACGCTCTTGTAATCCTCAGTCTTAAGGTTTCAAGTAGCCCAGTTACATTCTTGATTATGCAATGCCAACTAAATCTCATCTTTTATGCTATTACGTCACACATCTTCAACATTTCCAGCAGTATCACCACGCATGATTTCCCGTTAATAATATGCCATTTCCAGTATTATTTTCGTGGGACGTGTTGACATTGTTTTAACCAAACTTGGGAATACTGTGGTCTGTGGTTAAGTGTGAGCGTCTTTTAACACTATTTCTTTTTGTTCTCTTTTTCTTTTCTTAGTAATCAAAATCTTGTGTCTATATTTAGGAATGCCTGTTCTTTTCACCATTTCTTCCAAGCAGTGCTAACAAAAGTATAGTGAACACCCGCTTTACCAGTGGGTGGCCCCACCGCTGGACACATACCGGTCAAGCGGGCACAAGTCATACCCGGGCATACTCCGGCCGCCCTGCTATACTTGTACGGTCAAAAAGGACACTCATGTTTCAGGAGCTACTGAATAACTGTTGAGCGTGCTTGTGGCTTACTGTAAGGCTGTTTGCATCTATCGAACGCGTACCTTCAAGTTATTGCAACTCCATGCATGCCTGACTTGTTTGATTTTACTCTCTTTTGTGGCTTATCGCTACAGGAGACACACCTAGCTGAAGACTCAACTGAAACGTTTGACGGGTCGTTCGCCAAGCTTTTTTCTGGCAGCCCTGCATAACAAGATCTCCTATACGTAATAATTGTCGGGCTTCACGTGCCAACAACTCCACATAAAGAGACGCTGTAGGGAAAGGAGGGGGTCCGAAATTTTTGACGACCAGATGTTCCTTAACCAATACCTGAGTATAAGTACACGGGCTTCTAGCATATCGCCAACAATACTGTCTTGCGTGCTGTGAATAATCAAATTGGATACATTTTGCAATACCATCATTCAACGCTCTAAATAAAAAAGAAAAAATAGGTACTACACATTAACTATATACTTACTCATTCTTTGATTATTATGACTTAAAAATAAATTATCTAGCCAACATACTGTCAAGTGGGCTTTCTTGCAAAGGAAGGGTCCAATGTAAAGGGATAAAGTGTGATAAATTTGGCGCACGTATAAGCAAAAACATTCCATCATATTTCGCAGAAGGAGTGGATATAGAAACCTTCATTAACAAATTTTAGCCGTTCAAGTGAAGTCTTCGGCACGTCTAGCATAAAATCTCTTTATTCTTAGAATTAGGCCGTGCACGCATCCTTATAATGGTGGAGACACACCTAACAATTTTCCTCCTACAAGCCAGCGAGTTGAGACGCCTGGCGAGACTTCGCCAACGGTTTACCGTCGGTCTCGTGACATGAACCATTGAGATGCAGCACCTGTACCGTCACTGACAGCGCTATTCCCTGCGACACTATTATACGAAAGCATTGTGATCATGTGCTGGAAGCAGCGCTGCAAGACGCGACGAATCAAAAGAACGCGCACCATTGTTTTCTTTCGCTTCGTACCATTTATTAGCGCTATTTTGGCGCATAATCACAAACCAACAAGACCGAATGCACACCCTCTGCAGAGAATTGTGAGTCATGACGCCGTACCTGTTACATATATGTAAGAAATACAGCATCAGGAGGGGAGGGGGTGGAGTGTTACTGTATACAGTAGCACTCCACCCTCTCTGCGCTACTCCTCTGATGGCGTTTACCACCTACCGCTTATTTGAGGCGACTCGATAACGAAACTTTCTGGCGAAAAAGATCTACGTCGTTTGCTGCGTCACACTGATCTGTCACACCCGCGTCATTTTAAAAACCTTTGGATGTGTCCAAGCGATACACTGAACCTTGCTATAAGTATCAGTGATTCACTGTTCGTACGGAAGTTTATTTTTTCCTTTTCTTTCCTTTTTGTTGTGGAATGGCAAGATTAAGGCTTACTTCAACATGTCTAAAAACAATGACAGATCAAGACCATTCTCGAATGCTGCACCATCCTCTCTATTTCACCAGCGTTATACAGTGACCGCCTCAAGTGTCTACACAAGCTAAGTGTTTGACTGTAACTGCGCGAGATTATTCATTGGTGCTGCTAATTGCGTCTCTACGCGTTCGTCCTGAGCTCTACGTGGTCATCCAATGCATTTTCTCAATGTGGTAAGCAAATATTTGCAGTCTATCTGGAAAGAGAGAAAAAAATATTTTCATAAAAATCTGGAGATGTTTGTGTGGGAGTCTACAGATTATGAAACTCTCAAAATACGAGGCCACTATTGTTTCACTGGCAACAACAGAGAACCTCATACAGAAAATATTGTCGGTAATTTCAGCTACCGAGAATCACCAACTACAACCGGTTATGGACAAGATCCCCTTATAATAAAAAATAGGGAGCAATAGTTTGACAGACTCAACTGTAGTTGCCGTCTATGCAATGTGGAGTACTATATTAATTGTTGCAAAACAAGGCAACAACGTGCTTCATGCTGTGGTGGTCTATAAGTACGCGGTGAAGTAGAAACACGACGGGAACCTCAACGCTTCTTGGCTGCCCACTTTTCGCGATATTATATGAAACTTTTTCCGGGATCCAGTCACTTTGTTATGGCGCTGTTTGCCTTGAGCGGGACGTTCGTGTAAACGGTGCAACACTGAACAACGCTTTAATAGTGAGATTAACCAAGCATGCGCAATAAACCAAGAAACTCAGGCTATGAGTTGTCATTATTGTGCTAGAAATTATTCTCTTGATTAGCGTATATTCTGCTCTAATGAAGTTCAAGTATCATTCGTCGGTTTACGGCGTATGTGTCGAGAACAGCTTCACAACCAGGACATCTGCAAATGTGGCTCTTTTGGAGACACCCAGAAACTGTAGGTGTAAGTTATTCAGAAAACACGGCTTAACAAGCACGCTATCGATGCGTGCATTATTTGCAGGCGAGACTTTTGTATGCAGATCACACACTTGTATATCATTCGCACACGTGCCATTGGTTGAAGCGCGCAAAAAGGTGTCGAAACACTATTGCACATGCATTTGTGTGCATCCGTTACAAAATGTCTAACGTCGGCACTGGCTATGCAACAAAATTCTTAACACCTAAATCCATAAGACTGACTCGAACATAAAATTACGAGCTTTTCAATAAGAACAGTTAATTTAAAGAGAAAAAATGTGCTGCTCCTTCATACAATTTGAAGCATTGTTAACGAGCAGAAATGATGGAACCAATGTGAGAAGGAAGATCATTCGCCACTCTCGCCAAACAGGTGCACCAGAATACACGAAAAGGGCGGTAAGACTAATGCAGGCAACGAGCCGCGAACGCACATGTAATCGTTCAACTATTATACATATACAATCAGATAATGAACCGCACATTTGCCTCTAGCATCTAGCTTATAAGTTGTACGCCTAGTCTCAGTTTGCCATCAGGTGCATATATTATCTGAGATGCTTTCAACGTTTAGCCATGTATGAACAATAGAAGCTCAATGATGTTTTTTATCGCTATAGTTCAGATGAAACTGATGCCGACACATGACCCACTGCAAAGCATATCTATCACATTTATGACACTATAAACAAGCGCAGCACTCTTACATTGCTTTGCAAGTTACCCTAAAATACATGCTTTGACAGCTAGTCCCCCCTACCACTCTAGCTTCAACTTTTCATGAGCTAAATAGTGTTAGCTCATGATAAGCTGTTGGATGGAGGATTCTTGGCGAATAAAATCTTGAGGTTTCAATATTATGTTTTATGAGGCAGAAACACATTCGAACTGCGAATCATGCGCAGCTGATGGTAATTCCAACATCCCGCGTATTGTGGTTTAAACCCAATTTGAGAACAAAGTAATGACGAATGGAAATTTAGGGGTGGCAATACAAAGTTTTTCCACTTGTCTCTATGCCACTCTTCCCCTCCAATCGTGTTTCCAACGTCCATAGATAATTTTCTAATATCTCATATATTTCCACGCGCAGTCAACACAGTCTACGGAAACACATAATGTTTGAGTATATCAGAAAAAAAAACAGCTTGGAAATACAAACGTAGAAAAAAGAAGACAACAGGATGAAGCCGGATCCAACTCGTCCTATCGCTTTCTTTTCCTATGCCACTTGTTCCTTGCTGGTTTCTTATACAATCATGTACTAACTGGGCCAATTATCTAAAATCTTGCAACTGCGTTACTGCACATCTAAACTTCTGAACGCCACAAAACTCCTGTATACGCGTGGTTTGCGAAACATGCTTGCGTTTGGCAATAAGGGTTTCATAGTGAAACTGTTGACGGTTCCACACTACGATGCTCGTCCATTAACTCTTTCACGCATCACCGATGAAGCTTACTGATGAGCCGGAAGCCGAGTTGTCTATTCGCCACTATACTTCTGTCGTAATGCACGTTCAGAAATTGAAGCGCCTTCGTACAGATGAAGATCACAGTGTGCCGAGTAGTGGCCAAACGGCTAAACTGAGCAAAATAGCGAGCAGTTGTCGTGTACAATGCCACAGGGGAACTAAAGAAGGCAATTATTTTGATTAGCGCCTTTCTGAAGTTAGCGATCACTGTGAGCAAGGGACGTCCGGCGTTTTCTTTAAATGAACAGAGGTTAACTTATTCTGTGACCTAGAAGGGGAACCACAGAGACTCGCACTACTCAAATAATTCTCGGATGTACTAATGGTTAATAGCCCTCTCAATTTCATTCTCATAGCCTCAAGCAGTTCTGCTTAAGAGTAACAGTCATTTGCTGTTATCCACTGTCAGCGTCTGCCTTAACCATTCTTTCTGGACGAAAAGAAAAAAAAGGGGGGGAAAAGTCTGCCTGCACGTTTCACAATTCAATCCGAGCAGTTGAAATTCTTTTTCGACGGCTACCTACTTTCGAACACCGTTTCATAAGTACACTGAAGCGCGTCACGTATCTTACCATTGTCATGGTGTACAGGCGGCGTCGGGTGTAAAACTCCGGACACAGGGTGGCGTGCAAACTCCGTTCGAGGCGCCGTGTGCGAACGTTCACAAAATGTGACCACTTGGGGTGCGAGCGCAAACGTTATAACTTTTCCTTCGTTAGTCACCTCTCATCACTCTTTCCTCCACTTTTCGAGCTACCCCCTCCGCCATTTCTGAGGTGGCGGTGCGTTCTTCATTGTCTTAGCATGTTGTGACGTGTGCGCCTGAAATCAACCATTGTTTTACAGTAGCGGGGCACAGCTGCGGTTATTGCCACCACCTTGCTAGCTTTCTTTCGCTTTCCCTTTTTGTTCTTTTCATCTGTTCATTACGACCTGTTCGTTTTTACGGAAGGTGCCAAAAGCGGGTCTAGGGTCGCAGTTAGTCCCTCACTTTTCTCGCTGTATCTCTTCTTCAACTACTCTCCCCCGTAGAACAACTCAAGCTGATAAACGCCGTATCGCGGGAAGATCAACGAAAATAAAAAAAGAGATCAGTGTCATTTGCCCGCCTCGCTCATACGTGCTCGTTTGTGACCGCAGGTTTTTCCGCGTCGCCACCTGCCCGCGTTTTCGTGCGTGCGCGCATATGACACACGCAACTCTCTCCTACCTGCCTCGATGCAAGTTCACTGCACGGTGTGTGCGTGCGTGCAGGCTACTGTGTGAGACAAAGAAAAATACCATTTCCCCTGAAGTGATGCCACGCATATGAAAACGAGGTTGAACACCCCGTGTCGAAATGGCGTTTTTTTTTTGCTCTATAGCTGGGTCATTATATGACACCCTATAAAGGGTACATTATAAAGGGCACTATAATGTCCTTTAATTAGTACCTTTGAGAAGCGAAGCACCTTTACGGGGACGCATCGTCATGCCAGCATAATCTCGTATTGAAACAAATAAAAATGACGCATTCTTTTTTGCCAGAAAACCAAGCACAAAAGGGAAAGCTAGAGACTTCAATAAGCGGCACTTACGGCTCACAGTGTGGCAGTGATATGCATGAAAGTGCAAATGAGGATGACCATTTGAGTAAGAAAGATAAAAACGACGCAGAATGAAGCGTCGCTTTTCTCATAAGTGTGCATACGCTGAGCTTCGAGCCAAACCTTCTACTTTCGAGGCACTTATCGCTATATATCTTGGCTGAAACATAGCTATTTTTGCCCAGCAAAACCATGCCCCACGGTTGATTATCCTTTTGCGACGCAGGCTATATCATCACCTGGCGTTTTCTGTATAAATAATACCTCTAATTGTCTTGGAAGGTGTTTAACAACATTTCTAAACATGGAAATGCAGAGATAGAAAGGGAATGTTATATTGCTGGCACATAACCATTCTTATGGATTGTTACGAGAATGGGATGCGCTCTTATCGTGTATGTTTCAGAAGATGCCTGCTTTAGGTCAGTGTGAAAAGCCTTAGACCGAGGAAATCTCACTAAATCAGAACTTCAGCAAATCTGGGCCTGCGGCACACTTTACTGAGAGTGAATATTTTGTGAACTTTACTGACACCGACTGCCAACTAAATAAACAGTCGGTAGTCGAGCCACTATTCAGTCTTGTTCTCAGTTTCCTGTGTACGCTAATTTTTTGGCTGGATATATTATGTTGATACACTGATTCAACTAGTCCAACAACTATTGTTATTAAAACTTAACTGAGGACTATGCGATGTGACGGAGTACAATTGAGCTGAGTTTGTGGGGTGTAAAACTGAATAAAGGGCTGTACAAGGAACAGATTTTTTGGTCGTATAAGGGTGGAAATGGGCGGAAAATTGGTACATGTGGTGATATCACTCAGCTGAAGTCACATTATGGCGTGGTGGCAGGTTTTCCTTAGTGCGGGAGAATACATGCGACGATGAATCCTCGTCTCAAGAAATGTCACTCTGTAACCATGTGGGCGTCTGATAGAATCAGAAGGTAGAAATTCAAGCACTTACGTACGTACCAAACTTCATTTTATATAGCATAAATTTAGCTAAGTTATGACACAGGAAAAAGTTAGAGACAAGAGCTTAAAATTCTTGATAAGTGGTGGATAGGTCAAAGTGAGTAGCGGCTAACATCAAAGAGATTATTTAAGCTTATTATTTTTGCAACAAAAAGGAACTACATCGTAAGAGCTACAAAACGAACCCGACATGAATTAGCATGCCATGAATTAGTGTTTTGAGGGTTGTATTATAAAAACTCATGAAATGATATGTCATCATCTACTGCGCCTTGGTAACTCTGTAACCATGTGCATGTAGTCTCTGTTGTCTGGTCTACCTATCGCTTAGACTCCAACATGTGTTGATAAAAACGCTATACCAGGACTCCGGGCGCTTCACCATACACAGCTAGCACATGATTATTAAAATATACCTCGGAGTACTTACCAGTGGGCGCCCGTGCCCAACGCATACTAGGTACACGAATGTTTTATTCCTTCAACACGCAAATGTTATGGTTTTTGTTGAAGATAATACGCACGTAATACGAATCTACCGAATGAGCCATCGTTGACGTATGCGGATTATATTCGTGTAGAGGTATCACCGCTTCACTTTGCAATCATCTCAGTATGAATTCTTCGTCTGTACGTTTATGAATTCGCATCTTCGCCTAAGACTCTTCATCAATAATGAAATAGCGGTGGTGTGTACGCATGCAGCAGTGCCGCTTATAACCAATCCGTTGCAACGAGTTCAAGCATAACACACGCAATCCTTAAAGCAAGTCCGGGAAACGCGCAACCTTGTCAATTGATTAGCTGTAAACAAACATCGGAGGGAGGTGTTGTTTTTTTTGGGAAGAATATAATTTGTGTTGTTCCATATTTTGTGCGCGGTTGATTGGGCTGCACACACACACACACACACACACACACACACACACACACACACACACACACACACACATATATATATATATATATATATATATATATATATATATATATATATATATATATATATATATATATATATATATATATATATATATATATATATACATATATATATAAATCTTAATGAGATCCAACAGGCAGTAATGCCAAGGAATGTACAGGGGAAGTTATTAGAACCAATGGAATGTAAATAAGAAGAAATAAAAGTGGATGAAAAAATAACCAGCCAACCGTGCTCACGGCTGGTTATTTTTTCATCCACTTATTTATTCATCCACTTGTCTTTCTTTTCATTTACATTCCATTGGTTCTAATAACTTCCCCTGTACATTCCTTGGCATTACTATCTGTTAGATCTCATTAATATGGTGTTAAAACACAGAAAAACGAAAATATATATATATATATGAGATCTAACAGACAGTAATGCCAAGTAATGTACAGGGGAAGTTATTAGAACCAATGGAATGTAAATAAGAAGAAAGCTCACGCCTGGTTATTTTTTATTCCATTTTTCTTTCTTCTTATTTACATTGCATTGGTTATAATAACTTCCCCTGTACATTCCTTGGCATTACTGTCTGTTAGATCTCATTAATATTGTGTTAAAACACGGAAAAAGGACTAGCCCTTAGGTATACACTTCTTTCCCTTATATATATATATATATATATATATATATATATATATTGGTGGGGCGTGTATATACATATACATATGTGTGTATATTTCTGTAAGCACATTCGCTTGATCTTCCTATAATTCTTTGCTTTTTAAGCTTCTTGTGCTCAGATGTGGCAACTGTGTCAAATAATATTGCTTGTTGTTCTAGGCATCTTGTAGCGCAGAGTTCTGTTGTCAAGTTGACGGCTGCTTTTGTGAATATGTATATTTTATGTAATATTTTTATTGTATATGGAATGTTCTTTTCAATTGTAAATGTCAATTTAGCGCTACCACTGTTACGCCCAGCGTGAGCAGAACGTCGTCAGGAGCCAAACCACCGCCTTTTGTCCTGACCGCGGGAAATGCAATGGTGTTGTCCAAAAAGTGAAAGAAATAAACAAATAAATATGGGTTACACACACGCTGATTCATGGGCGCTTTTCCATGGAGTGCTGAACTATATCAAATAAAAACAACAAAGGGAGAAATGGAAAGCTGAAAGAACGCCATGCCTTCCTGCGACCTTCGATAACCATCTAAGACGTAGCCGCGAATGCAGTACATATAGTTGCTGCAAAACAAAAGGAAAAAAGAATGGCGTCATGACGCACTTTTTTGTTTCCACGAAGAGTACCCGTGCAGAGGGCACAAACAGCAATAGCCAAGCACTGCTTTTAACACGACGCATGTCCCAGAAGCTCGTAACGGTCATTTCAAGCTGGAGCCTTTTTTCTTCGTGTTCGTGCGTAAGGAACATCGCGGTTAATGAAACAACGCAGTGCGACCTTCATTTTGTGCGCACTGTCCATTCTAGAACGTGCGGCCACGTCCACGCGTTCCAGGTCGACAGCAGCGTAGACTTCGATGGCAAGCCGCACTGGTGAGAAGGCCTCTTATTGCCATTCATTCAAGCGTGAAATGCAAATTTTTGGGAACGTTTTGACAGAAAACTACCACTTTATGTTTTACCAATTCGGACGGATGCAGCGAGACTGGGACGAAGAAAGGAGACTCATAAAACGCATACGAGCACCTAAGCGTATACAGACGGTGCTGTTCTTCGTGTTTTTTTACGTTCCTCCTTTATTCGGTTCAAGTCTTGCTGCATTCTTCCCAGTATGTACCAACTCGTCCATGTCTAGATGGCATGCCATATGAAATCTTCGAAGGCAAAAAAAAAAAAAAAAACCCCGTTGTCGAACTCTTAGGTCACATCTACTGCTGTTGTGTTACAGCAAAGCTCTGTATGAGTATGCTCAACCAAAATTCGCCCGTCCAATGTATGTATATATTCGTCAGCCGTATGTGTCACAGACATTCAGCAAGCCTCACAATTAAGACACGCTGGGCCACTAAAAATCAAGAAGTCGTCCACTGGAAGAAACGAACGTGCTGCAGAGCTTAAGCGAATATCGCTTATCAGCGCTGGTCCACAGGTCCAGTAAAAATAAAGGGAACAGACGGGTGGCCACTGCCACGTGGTATTTCTCGGCAAACGTGACCGATAGTTGAGGTGCAATAGTGGGCATAACTGGAGGTAATTGAGAACTTTTTGAGATAACGTAGAGACAATTAATATAACAGAAAAATACTAATTGAGATGAACTGTCTGGATTATCACAGGGGTAAAAAGCGACTCCGTACGTTTCACTTTCACTTAGTTAAGCATCTGTACTTAGCGCTTGGGGGGTGAGTTCTTGCTTATTAAAAAGGCTTCGTATCAAAGTACTGTAAGTGTTTGATTCCGTCGGCTTACACGCAATAAGTCTTCGGAAAAAAAAGTTACAGCTTTGCCACAAAGGTGAAGCAATGAATGCGGTAGCAACAAATTGGAAGGTCACGCGCAGAATGGCAAGCAGATAAAAAACGTTCCCCGCGTTCCTCACAAAAAAATCATGCACGAAGCGTACTCACAGGTACAGATCAACGCGAATAAGCTCCTCAGCTACTTCGCTGTGTCTGAAAAGCGTGCTTTTTTCGCAAACAGAGGCTGTGAAACGATTGCAATGACCTATGTGCACCCCTTAATTACAACAGAATTGTTCCAGTGCAAACCCAACGCCATCCAAGACGTAAGATCCTCTCCACCGGGAGATAAGGCCACACGAGAGATCGTCCACTCCCCTCTCCGCGGGCCAAAGCATGCGTGAGAGATGAGAGCTGCCACGCACTCATAGCGCCATCTTGCTGAGAATGCTGAAAACACCATAGTTTTCGCCTCCCCCCCCCCTCCCCCGAGATGCCCACCAACAGCAGTAAGTCGTAGATATAAACAGTTTGCCGTTTGCACGTTGAAGGAGGTACCACTTAGAGGCTCAGTTGTTAACCCCTCCCATTCACGACGCGGAGGTCTCACGTTCGATTCTGCGTGACAGAGTCCTTCTTTCTGGATTTTTTTTTTCTTTCCTGCGTTTTCATATATATAGATACGTATATATACAAAGTGTCCCACATAACTTGAGCGAAGAATTTGGAAGTGAAAGTAACTTGAGAGGCGGACTTAACCAAACGCATACCACTCGCACTAGCCTGTAGGTACTCAGAAAATTTTAGGGATGAAGGTCCTTAAGGCGTGGGCTGTGCGTCCGCTGTATGTAGCCACCTCTCGATTAATTCTTGCAGTGTTCACTGGATGGCGGTACTTGTAGCTGATGATGATGATGGGGTGTGGTATTGGGGCATTCATTCATAAACGTACAGACTGGCAAAGGGTCAAGCAGGAGTGCAAGGAACAATTAGGGCTAAAACGAAACGTAGCAGGGCAAATAACACTCCTTGGTTTTGTGTACTTGTGGACGGGAGCAAAGGCCAGAGAGGAAAACCTGGCAATGGTAGAGTGTATATCAAAGGACATTCAGGAGTTAGGAGGAGAGTGTGAGATAATTATACTAGGAGATATGAATGCACCCGTAGAAGATATAGATGGGTATACTGAGCCGACAGGCAAAATGATCATGTATATGTGTGAAAGGCTGGATTTTTCATTTGCAATAGTACCGAAAAGTGTGAAGGGCAAATAACATGGGAGGTAGGAAGGCTACAGTCGACGATAGATTACGCAATGATGTCACATAGGATGTATGATGAGCTCAGGGGAATGCACATAGATGAAGGTGGCTCCAGAAGTCTGGGTAGTCATCACAAACGTATCAAGCTAAGTTTTGGAAGATCAGTGAAAGTGGGAAGGAAACAAGATGAGCAACTACAGGAAAATTTTTATTCAGAAAGGCAAATTGAAATAGCCACTAAACAAATTAAGAAAGTAATCACTGAGGATAATAAAAAAGTGCGGACACACACGAATCTAATTAGACCGTTTGAGCTAGAGCTTGCTAAGGCACGTGACAAGTTACCCCGGAAAAGAAGACACAAACCCAAAAGTTGGTGGGATGAGGAAGTTAAGAGAGCCATAGCAAAACGTCAGGAAGCCTCTAGGGAACGCAGACATGCTAAGCACCAGGGTGAACCGACAGATGTTGAAAGAAAATGGGAAATCTTTCTAAGCTGTAGAAGCTGCGTCCTGATCAATGAAAAGATGAGAAGAAAGGGAGCCCAGTGGCTGGCAGAAGTACATAAAAAAGATAGAAAGGCCGCTGCGAAATTTTGGAACCATCTAAACTCCCTAAGAAATGAGACGAGCCTAGAGCAGAGGTTTATAACTACAGCTCAAGGTGCTAGGCTAGAAGGAGACGAAGCTATTGAATATATAAGAACAAGGGTGACAGAAAAATTTCAACACACAAGTGCTTTATGCGCCACAATAGACAATGATCAATCAAGTGGCGCAATGGCTCCATTTTCACAACAAGAGTGGGAAAGGGCTGAGAAAATGGTTCCTAGTAGTACATAAACAGGCCCAGATGGCATTCCAATCATGCTGATAAAGACATTAGGTCCGAAGTCTAAGCAGACTTTGAGAGAGGCAGTGAGCAAAATAATAATCGATGGATAAGTTCCCGATGGATTGAAACTTAGCAGGCTGAGCATGATCTATAAAGAAAAGGGGGACAAAGCTGACATAACTACCGTCCTATAACAGTGACATCAGTGGTCTACAGGCTGGCGATGCAGATTATAAAGGAAAGAGTGCCTGCATGGATAGAAGATGAGGGGGTGTTGGGGGAACTGCAGAATGGGTTTCGGAAACACAGGAAGTTGGAAGACAATCTGTTCTCACGGACGCAGTGCATCGAAATAGCAGAACAGGAACACAGACCCCTGTGGCTAGCAATTATTGAATATCAAGGGAGCGTACGAGAGCGTGGTTCAAAAGGAATTGTTGGGAATACTGGACACACTAGGCGTGGAAGATGTAGTCACTAATTTTTTAAAGGAAAACTATAAAAGTAACAAGGTAGTTAGAAAGTGGAAAAAACAGGTATCTAAGCCCACAGAGGTGAAAGGGGGGCTTAGGCAGGGGTATCCTCTGTCACCCTTGTTATTCATGATGTACCTACAAGGACTGGAGGCCAAATTAGAGGGAAGTGGACTGGGCTTCAACCTCTCTTTCGTGAAACAAGGAAAACTCATTGAACAGGCACTACCAGCATTGATGTACGCAGATGATATAGTGCTAATGGCCGACAACAAGGAAGACTTGCAGAGACTGGTGGACGTCTGTGGTAATGAGGGAGATAGGTTAGATTTCAGATTCAGTAAGGAAAAATCATCAGTCATGATTTTTAATGACAATGAAGGTAGTGAGCTTAGAATACAGGAGGTCACGCTAGAGATAACAGATAAATACAAATATCTGTGCGTATGGGTAAGCAATGGGGCCGAGTACCTAAGGGAACACGAAATATACGTGTCGACTGAAGGTAACAGAAATGCAGCGGTAATGAAAAACAGGGCACTGTGGAATTACAATAGGTATGATGTTGTGAGAGCAATATGGAAAGGGGTCATGGTTCCTGGTCTGACGTTCGGCAATGCGGTCTTGTGCATGAGATCAGAAGTTCAAGCAAAATTAGAAATAAGCAACGTGGCATAGGTAGGCTTGCCTTAGGAGCCCACGGGAATACACCAAATCAGGGAGTACAAGGTGATATGGGATGGACGTCATTTGAGGGCAGGGAAGCTAGCAGCAAGATAAAATTTGAGAAGCGATTGAGAGAAGTGGGGGAGGAGCGTTGGGCTAGGAAGGTATTCAGCTACTTGTACATGAACAATGTCGATACAAAATGGCGGAAGCGAACCAGAAAATTGACTGGTAAATACTTGGAAAACAGCAGGGAGCAAACCAAAAAGAATTATCGGTTAAGAAGAAGGTGAAGGAAGCTGAGACCGATATGTGGAGAATCGGCATGATTAAGAAGTCCGCACTAGATATCTATCGAACTTTTAAGCAGAAAATCACCAAGGAAAATATGTATGATAATACTCGGGGTAGTTCTCTACTGTTTGACGCCAGGACGGGAGTATTGCGAACTAAGACATAGCGGGCCAAATACAAAGGGGTAGACACAGTATGCAGTGCGTGTGGAGAGGAAGAAAAAACTGCCAAACTCTTGATAATGTTCTGTAAAGGGCTTCACCCTGTAGTTTAGGTTGATGGCGCAGAGTTTTTCAAAGCACTGGGGTTTAGGGACAGTGAGAGCAAAATAGATTTTAAGCGGGTAGAATTAACTAGAAGGAGGTTATCTGATTAGTGGCTAAAGTCAAGGCACGAGTGAAAATTGAACCCTTCGCTGCGAAGTACAAATCCTCAACCTCCCTATTTAAGGAAAAAATAAATCTAAATTTGGGTTCATTAAGTATTACGGCTTGGTGGCGCTAGCCACCGCCCAATCTAAAGGGTAAAGCCATATCCATCCATCCATCCATCCATGAAAAGATGCAAGATGTTATAAACAAGACGGCAGTACTTGTAGTTGATGATAAAAGAAGTGACATGTTGTAAAATAGAAATGGTGAAACATATGGCACGTGTCATTGATTGAAGGCAATCGTTCAATTTTGTGCGCTAACGTTTGCTAGGAGAAGCGTTGTAATAAAATCGAGTGGGCAAAATGTACGGAGGATTCATGGTTTACAAGGTTTATTTCTGGAACTTCGCCCACTCATCATCATTCAGTTCATAGATATGGCGGCACTTTTTTATTTCTCCCCATACCAGTTAATTTTAATTGTTATTACTTATTTTTTAGTTGTGGGCTGGAAACTCAAAATATGAACACTGAGATGCAGAGCACTTTGAGAAACCACCGACTGAATTGTTCCCGGTACGATACGTCTCGCAATGTTATTTTTCCACGTCGTAAAGAAAGCCCGTGAAATGGGAAAAGAAGCCGTGTGACAGACCGCAAGCACACTGCTACAGGGCTGCTATATGGGCTTTGTTACAACGCGGAAAAAATAACAGCGCTAGACGTATTGTACAGGGAACAATTCAGTCCGGGTTTCTTAAAGTGCTCTACATCTCAGTGTTCATATTTTCGGTTTCCAGCTCATAAATAAAAATTTCGGTAATTAAAGATTAATGAATAATAGCATGGGTAGAAATAAAAAATAGCCTGAGTACCTAAAGGCTAGTGCGAGTAGTACGCGGTTGGTTCGATTCGCCACTGAAGTGTATTTCATTTTCCAATTCTTGGCTCAAGTTGTGTGGGACACCCTGTATGCGGTGCATGTCATCAACTCCGCTGCCAGCGGTGAAATTGAGCCGAGAGTGTACATATAGTTGCTATCGCAATGACAACCCATTGTCAAACCACTCAGCTCGCATCTACCGCAGTTGTGCTACAGCGAAGCTCTGTATGGCTATGCGCAACCAAAATTCGCCCGTCCTATGTTTTTCAAAAACTCGTCAACAATATTTGTAACAAAAATTCAGCAAGCCTCGCAACACACTACGGTGCCACTAAAAATAAAGAAGTCGTTTGTCGGATTAAAATACTTGGCGTTATATTCACTTCGCACATGTCCTGGAATGAACATGTTGACAATGTTTGTTCGAAAGTACGAAAATTTGTCGGTGTCTTAAATCGCTCTCGAAATGTAATATACTCTAAAATTACACGTCTCATTTATCACGCTCTTTTCCACTCACACCTCTTTATTGCTCCTTCATATTGGGTAACACGACCACACAAAACATGCAGATGCTAGAAGAACTTCAAAAGAAAGAAATTTGAGCCATAACGAATCTTCCTTTCTCCGAACATAGGAAGAAATTTTTCGGAAATTTCGAATAACAAAATCTGGTGATATATGCAAACTGGAAACACTACAAAGCTACAAGAATGCTATGCTAGGAAAGCAATATTCATTTCTATGCCCTGCTGCGGTGGTCTAGTGCCTAAGGTACTCGGCTGCTGACCCACAGGTCGTGGGATCAAATGCCGGCGGTTGAAGCTGCATTTCCGATGGAGGCGCAAATGTTGTTGGCCCGTGTGCTCAGATTTGGGTGCACGTTAAAGAACCCCAGGTGGTCGAAATTTCCGAAGCCCTCCACTACGGCGTCTCTCATATTCATATGGTGGTTTTAGGTCATTAAGCCCCACACATCAATCAAGATTCATTTCTAGCCCTCGCCAATCTACAAGAAAATATCGGGGTCAGGCTACGTGGCGAATTCATTTTTCCCGCACAAATTATAAAAAACAGCGCCTATGCCAAACACTACCTTTCCTAATTAACCTATTCAACAAACAAAACGTGGATGTTCTAACACTAAAGACGACTGAAATGCTACATTTATTCTTATAGCAGGTTGTCAACATAAAAACAACAACATAAAGTAACAACATAAACATGAAACAACATGAAACAAATCTGAGTGACTTTTGATTGTATGCTTCTGTTATTGCCGTTTCTTTTGATGTTATTGAAAATGTAATTCGGTCGTATTCTGCAGTTTCTACATGCTTGTTATTAAATTTATTCATTTCATTTTTTTATTTCTATGGTATTCATATGCAAATGAAATGTTATGTACAATTCTACCCCACTGTGGTGTACGTGTAACATGCTTTTCACTATTGTGCTAAGAAAAACTTCACCAGAGTCTGCCGGGGGACTGTATCTTTTTCAAGCCGATGAACATTCGGCTTTTAATACAGTTCTCTCTTTTTCACCTTACGTACGAAATGGTCAAAATAAAATATTTTGGTTGATTAAGTGAAACCACACGCGACATCGTTCTGCGGCTCTGTGTTGGATATAACTGCCCACGCAATTTCAAGTTCGCTACGCACAGCATTTGCACGGGAAACTTGACGGGAGATTCACTGTCGTTCTTTTTTGGGGGGGAAGGGGGGGGGGTCACACTTTTCGGACAATTTTCCCAGGAGGGTTGCCGGCAGCACGCCACATCCGACAAGAAGGGGTGGGAGGGGGGGCGGTCCTGTTGAATCACCTTACGTCGCGAAAGGCTCTTCCGAGCTATCATTCCATTGTACTCGTGTCGCCCTTGAATTTCGAGTCCGTTATACGCGCACTTCTCGCCACCAACGTCCGTCATACACAACCGAATTAAAAATGTCCGACCACGCGCGGACAACAAAATGAAAAGAGAAAAAAACACGTACGTACATATTATACGCAGTTAAACGGACAGGCTCACCTCGACACTCACAGAAATCGCCCTTCTCGAGCAAGTCGCGGTTTCATTGTTTATGCCTTTTCAGAAAAGCCGTGAGAATCGGTCCAATGAGAGGGAGGCTCGCGTGCGCATGTCGCCTTCGTCGCCTGGAAGTCCGGCACGTGCAGAGGCCGACACGTCACCCATTTCCTCCTCACCCGCTTTCTTCCTGCTCTCTTCCTTGTTTTCGCGTTCTCTTGAGACGCATATTAAATGCGAGATAAGCAAATAACCCACTGACACTCGTTTGCCTACTGCACGCAATTTGCCTTTCCGAGGAGGTGGGAAATGGAAGCTAAACTTTGCCTTTATTTCAGTGCCGCTGTCACCTTTGTCTTCTCTGGGTGGGGCCAAGCAATTTTCAACAGCGAGTGATAATTGCGAGCCCCCCTCACCAATCCTGCTCTTCCTCTCGCGCCTGTGCCAAAAGTCTAGTTAAATAGGTTGCGAAGGCTCGGGGAAAAAGCGGTTCAGAAGCTATTGCCAGCAACATTAGCATGGGGAGTTATGGGAGCTGCGATTGAAGTGCGACTATGCGTGGAGGGAACAAACACTAATAGTGAAAAAAACCAAGTTTGATTCAAAGTCGAAGCAATCAATAGGTTTTACAAATGAGCTTTCTTTTCTCCAACAATACTATGTAGTGCTAATGAAGACAGAATTTGTCAACGTTTTTTTATTATTGTTAAAGATCTGTATTATAGCACCCTCTTTCCTCGATATTATATCTCAGTGCAGCCTTTCCACTACATGGGTAAACATGGCAAGGCCCGCTCGTAAAATGTGTCTGCGAAGACACACCCCTTCACGTGTTTTAGTGTTTTGTGCTTGCTTGCGTTCTGTGTTGTGCGCGAAATCGTTAGGTGTGTTTTGTCGTTGGTGAACGTCTTCAGTGCACTGTACAACGGGAGCGAAACGATGCGAATTACATTTAACGCCAAGTGCTTTCGTCGGTAGCTAGCCCCGCCGCGGTGGTCTAGTGGCTAAGGTACTCGGCCGCTGACCTGCAAGTCACGGGAATCCCGGTAGCGGAGGCTGCATTTCCGATGGAGGCGTAAATGTTGTAGGTCCATGGGCTCAGATTTGGGTGCACGTTAAAGAACCCCAGGTGGTCGAAATTTCCGGAGCCTTCCACTACGGCGTCTCTCTTGAACGTATGGTGGTTTTGGGACGTTAAACCCCACATATCAATTAATCAATCGTCGGTAGCTGCAGAAACGTTGTGCAGTGCAAGGACGCAGTAGTAACACACGTATCCCTGCTGACCCATGAATTCCAGATGAGAAACAAGAACAATTGTTCGGAGTGCACTTCTCGCTGAACTTTCATCCATAAGTACTCCTGCAGCCCGGTTTCCTTCTTGAGAATGCAGTGCTACTATGCGAGTTATCAGTGAGCAGATTGCCAAGTTATTTATCACGTTACAATGCGAATATCTTTATTCGTATACCAAGCGGTAATTTATCGGAGCATAATGCAAAAGAAAAAAAAAGTTAACGCAGGGAGTGTCCACAGGTTTTTTTTTTTGTTCCCATTATCATATTGTGCAGTGTAATAAAGTTGAGTTATTGCGACCATTGAATAAAACTAAAATGCCATCATTTTGGCGTGACTAGGTGCCATTTCTTCCCGTTGAAACAGAAGATCACAAACATTGCGCATGCTAGGAACCTGCATATGTTTGAAACAAATAAGCCACGCTGCTACGCTGTTGGTTGCCTTAATTCATTGGTGGAAGATGCCACGAATGGCGAACAAAAGTTCGAAGAATAAGTTTTCTTATCAAATTGAGGCAAAGTGAACGTTAGTACGCCTAAACATCAATATTTAGTCACGAGTCCGTATTAGATTAGCTGGCGCTGACTTCAAGTGCACTCGAGGATGACTCGCCGGCGATCGCCTTAGCGCGAGGCTTTAGCTATGAAGGGCCCATGAAAAGTAACATGAGATTAAATTTCGCACTAGTGCACACAAATTGACGTCACTTGTTTACCAGACATTACGTCACATCCACTTTATTTTCCGTTCCACCGGAAGGGTTCTCTCCTCACATAGATGGCGCTAAGCCCCACGAGCAGCTGATCAGCCGCCATTTTCTGAACGTATGGGCTTCCATGGAGCCTTCACTACCAGTCTATATACACCTTGCCTTTGCCATCGAGACACTTTTTGGTTAAGCACTGTTACTTTAGCCGGCGCGATGACGTAGGCTTTAGTCATCTTGGCACTCCCGCTGCAATCACACTGCTAATAAGGTCTTTATATCAGATAAAGAGCTTCGTGCATACGCTACAAGTGAGATTGGGTGGTTAATGAGAGAACCAGCTTTATAGAAGTGATCAGATAAAAATAAATATGACGAAGCGTTTCTAAAAAAGCTTATTTTTTCAATTTAGTACAAAATGGTGACCATAATATAGTGAAATACGCTCTAAATTAAGAGAGAAATCACTGTACAGATGACACCAGTCTGTTAAATGAGCGATATTTTGAAAACTGGCATTGAAATTGCTGCTGCATCTTCTAACGCTACATTTCAAATACTTCAATGTTACATTGTCAGCTTGCCGTTTACGTTGTGCAGGAATGCGAACGATGGTAGGATGTGACTGGCATGACATTCTTTGGCTGTCGTTTTGTAAGCGCCAGTCAGTTTCTCTTTGTTTCTCTTTGTCTCTTTGATTCCTTTCTGCGACGCGTACATATGATTGATCAGTGAAGTGGATGTTTTGCTCAACTCATACATGGAGAGGCAAAGGATCTAGCTTCTCTTATCTGTTTCTTAGCAGTATTGCCCCGTAACAGGAACAAACTAGCAATGACTCAATGGTGTTGCGTGCTGTGCTTCAAATATCATCTACAAACTGTATGTAGCATACACCACAAATAACACTTCTATTCAGGTGGTTGAGTGGTGTAAATAACCGGCTCACAAACTACGCACGTATGTCATTTCTTTTCATCTGTGTACTTTGTTAACGTTATAGAACTTAGTGAATAGTGTCATAGCTTCATACCACCTCTTATAATGCCCCCTTATCGAAAACATAGAACACCTCTCAGTATTCCTAGAGCACACTTGTAAGGTCGGCATTTTTTTTTTCAAATTGGGTGTAATCTCAGTAAATCCTGCAAGTAAATTGATCAGGCTTCCTCAGCAGACGCTTCAAATTGCTCTACGACATCACATTCACGGGAAAAACCGGTGTGTTTAAATCGCCCTCCACTTCTATAGCCTAGCTTTCGACTGTACCTGTAGAAGCATATAGGCGCGCCGACTGCATCTTACCACCTACCCTCACCCCACCCACCCCCTGCTTAATTTTTCTTTAATTTGCAACCACATTTTTGCGGATGACTACACAACTCATTTTCCCTTCTTGGTTGTGTTCATTTCAGAATTGCACACATCGTGCATTTACTTATCGCACAGCGAGGCCCCATCGCTAGCCGCCACCCGAAGCCAGGCCATGCAACCCAATCACAGGTATTTCTAGTCAACTTTCAACATGAAACTGTTTTATGTCGGGCTCCACCAAGGTTTCAGCAGCGAATTTCAGTAACAGAATTTACGTCGAACACGGTCAGATGGCAAAGACAAGAATGTTTCATCGGTGATAGTCAAACCCACAACCTCTCTCTCAGTCTGCGACAACAGGTTTTGCCCACGCTATCTACTACTGCAGTCTTCTCCTTTTATTTTTTTTATTACACTGCGCCGCAGTTACACACACTGAAGGCGTTACCAACGCGCCTTTTACACCTCACACTTTCCTCTCAAAATGCTCTGGGTCGGCGGGGTGGTGATGCCTCCTTGAACCGGTAATGTGAAGTAATGCGTCATGAATCAGCCTTGCGAATAGCTCCTGCAACGCGTGGCTGATACGCGTTAGTCCCATTCAGCGTGTTTCTAATAAAAGCAACACAACTTCGTCTACGCCTCAATAGCCCGTGATGAGGCCACCTTATGGCATAACTCAGCCTCACTCATAGCATTCATTTATATTGAAAAAAGCTATGCGATTGCTCGCCAGCCTCGTCTGGCTGTAAAGGCACGTTTCATGCCCACGCCGAGAAAAAAAATGGTTGACGGACGAACGGGTTAACACGACGCTTGTTTTGTCTGCCTCTATACTCCGTCCTTAGCACAAAATATTCGTGCAATCAGTGACACTCTCTTGGTTGTGATGCGACTTTCTCTGACTGCGAATTGACCTTTAACTACTACTGCTACCATAAAGGTTCATCTAATCATTGATCATGGACGTTAGTCGTTGGAATTTAGATGCGCCGTTAAGTGTTTACATAAGCGCATCCACGTTAAATGACGCTATAGTTTACAAAAACCAATAGATATTGGGCGAGCTCTTTCATGTTAGCGCACATTAAGCATTCTACTTCTAAAGACACCTGTACTTTCGTGTTATACTGATTTTCGTAACGGGAAGATCAACCACAACCTTTTGAATTAAGACACCTGGCACATGCTGAAAAATTTCTCTTTTCCACTGTATATTCTTCTGCGCATGCGTGGGTGCCTGTGATATGAGAGAAATAAATTACTTCCAGCTCCACTTTTTCAAAACCGTTGGACAGCGAAACTATAAAGGCACGAGTATGTGTGATCGCCAATGAAAATTCCCGTAGTGTCGAAAATCCACCACTGTGTTTGAAATATGTGCGTGTACGCTTGATTGGCCAAAACAAGACCATGTGGCTAGCCAGCTTAGGTGATGGCGTTTCAGCGAACGCTGAGCGTCATGTGCACATGATTTACCGTCGGCGCCCCTGAAATCCTGTTGATTGTGCGCTCTATTTTTTTGAACATCTTATACGGTTCATCATTTATATGGGTATAGTGCACCACGACAAGGACACAAAGAGAGAGACACGTCTTAGCGAATTTTATACAAGCCTGGGTGCGTACCCTGCCTTGGTTCATAACTATATCTATTGTTGTAAGCCTTCCGGGATTCTTGCCACGCGCAGATATACCAGCCCTTTCCCGACTGCAGCATGCGGCGCGGCCATCACGAGATTCTATAGCGCTCTATACGTTGTCTGCCATATCTATCAATATAATTAATGAAAATGCGAATTGCCTTCCCCGGTAATAAATGCAAAGAATTTCTTAGCGAACATTGGCGATTTTGAGTGTATTGGAACGGAAGAGCCCGGGAGGCCAACAGCTACTTTTCTGTTTGAAAAAAGAAATTCATGTTCTGAAGTCTAGGTGTAAAAATGTGCGTTGGGGAGCTTTGAAAATGTCACAGGGAGTGGTAGAAAGCACACAGCATGTTCCGGTGAAGAGTGAATGTTTTTGCTATCCTCAGTGACGTCAGCCACAAAACCACGAACCCAAGAGAGCGCCCCCCCCCCCCCCTTATTTCTTATTCAGAGCCTCTCAACTGCCATTCTCCATTGCAAGAGAAACTTTGGACTAAACAAGAGATACAACTGCAGCTTTGTCCCTAATCAAGAGTTCAACGAAAACTTGTCTGGTCAAGTGTCATGATGAGGATGTTGGTGTGCAACTGATCAAGTCAAGGTGAAAAAAGCACAGAAACGTTTCGTGACCCATACGGGTTTCTTGTTTACACTAAGCAGACAAGAGCCGTATATCAATTTTTATGCTGATTGATTGATATGTGGGGTTTATAGTCCCAAAACCACCATATCATTATGAGGCGCCGTAGTGGAGGGCTCCGAAATTTTAAACCACCTGGGATTCTTTAACGTGCACCCAAATCTGAACACACTGGTCTACAGAATTTTTGCCTTCATTGAAAATGCAGTTGCCGCAACCTGGATTCGATCCTGCGACCTGCAGGTCAGCAGCCGAGTGCCTTAGCCACTAGACCACCGCGGCGGGGTGGTTTTTATGGTAAAATGTGTCGTAATGAAAGGGTGTAGCTGGCAGGAGATTCCCATCTGTTCAGTTGATGGTGTCCTCATTCAGAAAGTCAGTCAGTTTATTTTCCTTAAAGACCCCCAGGGGGGTATTACATAAGGGGAGGGAATAACATGTTCACATAAAAAAGATATTAAGTAATACATGGCTTACAATTTTGTACATTTATTCCTATTGTAACAAGACATACATATTAATAACACACTTAAACTTCATTTAAAACAAAATTATACTCAGAGACTACTTGGCAGAACATGATCAGCTACGTGTTGTGTAATGGACATGTTATGTCGACAATGGCAGAAGAAAAGTCATGCCAGTCTTTTGCCGGGTGGAGAAAATGATGCTGAAAAGTTGATGTTCGAATACGCGTTAGTGAAACCTGCAGTGGGTGGCTTTGATTGATTGATTGATTGATTGATTGATTGATTGATTGATTGATTGATATGTAGGGTTTAACGTCACAAAACCACTATATGATTATGAGAGGCGCCGTAGTGGAGGGCTCCGGAAATTTTGACCACCTGGAGTTTTCAACGTGCACGCAAATCTGAGCACACGGGCCTACAACATTTCCGCCTCCATCGGAAATGCAGCTGCCACAGCCGGGATACGATCCCGCGACCTGCGGGTCAGCAGTCGAGTAACTTAGCCACTAGACCACCGCGGCGGGGCGCAGTGGGTAGCTTGTCCGGAGCGATATACGTACTGCGGGTTTATTGTAACATGGTTCATGCAGATAGGAGCTGTGAAAGAATATATGGTAGAGACAAAGTGATGAAATGCGCCTACGCACAGCTAGCGATGGAAGATTTTATAATGATTTTGGTGACGTAACGCTGATTTCGTATGAATACGAAAAATGAATGAAGCGATCTGCATGGTTCTGAACTGATTCTATTGTGTTGATGAGATATGCTTCATGCGCATCTCAAATAGCGGATGCATATTGTAACTTAGGTCGTACAAGTGATGTGTGAGCAAAAAATCTTACGTGATTCGGAGCACTCTTGGGGTGACGTTTTAAAAAGCCTAAAGTTTAGGAGATGATGAAATGATGTTTTGAATATGCCTACGCCAGATCAACTCGCTGGATACAGTGACACCGAGGTATTTATAAGAACTTGTCGATTCCACGTGATGGCTGTTAACTGTGTATGAAAACTGAAGCCAAATACCGCTGCGTGTGAATGACATATTTTTGCATTTAGTTACGTTTAATGTCATTAGCTAGTCAGTAAACCATTGGTAAATTTTGAAAGATTTGTAAAGTTATCTGATCAGAATTGGTCAGGATGGTTCGGTAGATAACGCAGTCATCTGCAAACATACGTATGTTGCTAGTTACATGCAAGGGTATTGTTTATATAGATTAAAAATAGTAGAGGGCCCAGAGCGGACCTTTGTGGTACACCTGATGTTACTGGAACAAGATTAGATAGGTGGTTATTTACAACGACGTTTTGTGATCGATTAACAAGGAATTTGTTATTCATTTTTGGACGGTAGGATGTAAATTTCGTCGGGCAAGTTTAGCAAGCAATCGTTGGTGAGGCACCTTATCAAACGTTTTAGCGTAATCAAGAAAAATAGTGTCAGTCTGCACGTTAGTATCGAGATTGGTATGATTGTCATGTAAGAAAGCTGCCAGCTGCGTTTCACATGCCAACCCCTTGCGGAAGCCGTATTGCGAAGGATTAAAGAAGTGATTGATGTCAAGAAACTTTATTACGTGGGAGTAGATGACATGCTCCATGATTTTGCATTGGACACTTGTGAGAGGGGGCGGTACTTAAGTGGAGCGTTTTTATCCCCTGATTTGTAGAGCGGAACAACCTTCGCTATCTTCCAGCCACTTAGAATGTTTCCTGAAGAAAGTGACTGTGAAAATATTAAGGCAAGAAAAAGTGAGGCACTTTCTTTCACGTTCTTTAGGATTTCGGAGTTAATTCCATCTATGCCATCAGATGAAAGTTTCATTTTTTTTCATTACGGTCATAGTTCCATTCGCACGAAAATTGATTGCTGGCATTTTAGGAATATGATCGAAACGAAACGAAAGTAGGCGGGAATGTATGTTTGGTTCTTCAGTAAACACAGTAACAAACGTAGTACTGAACACATTCGCACAATCCTCGTCAGTGACCGCCTCGCCAGAATCATTAGTTTGTACAGGTCCACGCGGTGTGTCAGCCCTAGGTGTTTTCCGAAACTGTCTGGGGTTAGTTTCCAATAGCTTCGGTAATGAGTTCTTCGCTTGACTCAGGGCTACGAGATAACCACGGTCAGCCTCACAATACCTCTCCCATGCATCTGGTTGTCCTGTACGCTTCGCAGATCAAAATAGGCGTTTCTTTTTATTTTGAAGGCGTTTGAAATTTTTTTCAAACCATATGGGTTTATGGCAATCAGTTGTGAAGCTAACAATGGGTATAAATTGATTAGTTAGCTCTGTCAGTTTGCCGTTAAAGCATATCCAATTCATAACCACTGTATGTTGATCTCATGTTTTCTGAAATGTGGGGAAGAATTCACTGAGACCTTCGTTGACTTCCTCATAATCACCTCTTTCATACAGATGAATAGTTTTCTTGCAGTTTTCTCGTTTGAGTGGTTGAAAACAAAAAGTAGCTCGAATTGTCTTATGGTCCCTGATTTCCTGTAAGTAGTGATTGTGTGACAGGCTTTCGGGATTGATGATTAGTATCATATTCAGGACATCGGCTGCATCTTGCGAAACACGGGCTGGTTTCATGACAAATTGGGTCATGTTGAAGTTTAGGCACATATCAATGAAAGCATTCGCTTCACAGATACACCTGGTGATGAGTGCAAAACGTTAGTACGCCAGTCTGCTTGTGGGAATGAGAACTCGCCGAAGAAAAGTATGTGCACGTTTGGATGGGCAGACGCGAGCTGTCACATCCCCTGATTAAGTTGGTTGCAAAACTTGGAAGCAGCATGGGGTGGTCGGTAACAAACGCCTAGTAATACGGACTGAGGGCGTGCCTGAATGAATACCCATAGCATTTATAGTTGCGTCTTAGCATTTATCACTGAGTAAGATCATTGCTCGTGAATAGCAATCAGTACGCCACCATTTCGAGTGGACAAGCAGTCATTTCAAGCAAGCGGAAGTGTGTTAATTCTGAAAGAACTTCATCATCACTGATGTCATCAGTCAGCCATGTCTCGGTTAGTATCAGTACAGTACTTTCAGAGAAAAATGCAGTACTTGATATACGTTCCCACTGGGGAAGAAATTTATGAATATTAGTGTAAACAGTAGAAAGTAGAAGAGTGTTACTAGGAATAACAAGAAGTGTCGCAATTTTTCGCCGCCGCCTCGACTGCTACGATAGTAATTTGATAGTGTTCGATTCATCATCGAAGACGTAGCGTTTCTGATTTATGTGCACAGAAAATGGCTTGTTCTTGCTTTCAGCAAAACCAATTAGTTGTTTTCGAGCACTTTAGACTGAGCGTTAGAGGCCTTCACCTATGCCGTAACCTGTCTCCTTGAGCTTGCGACCAGTTGATAGAATTGCAGTTTTCGTTTTATGCAAAGCAATCTTCGCGATTATTGGCCAGCAACGGCCAACTGAATCCAGTCTGAGACGATGCGCACGTTCAATATCTCTTGGTTCCAAGAGCACCTGTGAGTTATCGCGGCAAAGATTTACTACCAGGTGCTCCTACTCGGTGAATGTTTCAGAAGCGGGAGGGTCCAGGATCCCACAGAAAATTTAGTTATTTTGCCTCGAGCGATTTTCAGCGTCATCTATACGGCTTTCTAACGCAGCGATTCTGCAGGCCGGTTGCTCCGTGCTAGAGCGCATGATCTCCACTTCCTTTCTAAGTGGTACCACAGATTGATAATGAGTTTCGAGATCTGTTAGTCTTTTGCTGAGCTCGCTAATTGTTTTATCATTCTTACCAAGCTGAGCCTGTAAGCTTTGGACCTCTGCAAATAGTTGTGTTTACCCGACTGACAGTTTGCGAACCTCAGCGAGAACGTTCTCAGAAACATTGGAAGGACCAGGGTTTGTTTCAATATTTCCAGCCATAATTAGTAATGCACGAATTACGTGGACACACTCTTCAATAATAAGCATACAGCACTGCAGGCTTCACAGCTGTACCAGAAAGTAATCAACAGATCTTTTCGAAAACATAGCGAGAGCGAACTGATTAGTGATCCGTGCAGTGGCACAGTTACCAAGCCCACAGCCCTCCGCTGAAGGTGCTTGCTCCTATATAGATGACGGGCTTGTCTTTATGGGTCTCCTAGAAAACGAGTTCCTTTCACGCCGTGACTTGAAGCCTTTTTACTACCAACATTTTATTGATTATATCTCTTTAATATGGCACCATGGCGAATCCGATCTTTTTTCTTTCATCGAGGACTTCAATAATGCCCATTCAAATATCTCGTTTTCGCATTCATACTCAGCTATCAGTGTCAATTTCCTTGATGTAGCAGTAATATTGCACCATCAAAAACTGACGACGAAGCTGAACAAGAAACCGACTGACAAGCATCATTACCTTCATTTTCAAAGTAGCCACACAAAACACGGCAAAACCAGCGTTCCATACAATCGGGCCATTCGTTTTAAACGTATCCGCTCCGAAAACAATGAGTTCGTTTGGAACTGTGATTTCGTCCACAACTGGGACGAAGTTTTACCGTTTATGACATACGCCTACAACACTGCACTACAAGAGACCACCAGCTTTAGCCCGTTTTACCTTCTCCACATCTGTGAGCCACGTACTACCCTCGCCACAATTCTCCTGTTTTCAGAGCAAGTAAACCCATC
Organism: Rhipicephalus microplus; assembly: GCF_043290135.1. Taxonomy (NCBI): domain Eukaryota; kingdom Metazoa; phylum Arthropoda; class Arachnida; order Ixodida; family Ixodidae; genus Rhipicephalus; species Rhipicephalus microplus. The sequence goes on along the minus strand of NC_134710.1, from coordinate 344,091,614 downwards.
CATTGCAGAGAGAGAGAGAGAGAGAGAGAGAGAAACAACATTTTTTCGCGCATCCGGCGTGCGGGAAGTCACCGGCCGCGCAGGGCGCGGGTATTCCCTGTCTAAAGACTATGGCTAATAGTCCTATAGTCCCAGGCCCTAGATCTTGAGGACGTTGTGCTCTGGCTAGGCGTTGGATACTTAGGCTCCTACGCTCCCGTTGTCCGGGGCGTCGGTTCCCTTTCTCGTCTGCTTTGCCAGGGCCTCCTCAAGCCGCTGGATGGCCCTTCGTTGTGTGTTTGAGTCTTGGGAGCGTATCCATGCTCCCACCTCTTCGGGATACGTGGCGTCCTGGCACTGCCCATTCCCATTGTTCCCACCACTGTTACACCCGCCCCACATGATGTGGCGGAGGGTGGCTAGTTCACGTTCGCACACGCTACACTTTGCGTCCACAAACATGTCGGGGCATACGTGCCGGGCCAATGCTGGCGTTAGCACGCATTCTGTTTGCAGTTGTCGGAGCTTCACTGCTTCACTGCTTCCGCACGTGACAGTTCACGATGCGGGGGCGGAAAGGCTCTCCTGGCCTCTCTGTAGGCCGCCAGGATCCCTCCGTAGCCGGTGAGGGGATTGAGGTCTTCTTCTCGTTCTTCACCGCTGGTTTCAGGGAGACGGACTGCCGCGGTCCGGCACGTGATGAGATCACGGGCCACAGCGTCCGCCTCCTCGTTGCGGTTCTCAATGTCGGGAGCCAGTTGCCCCATGTGGGCTGGGAACCATTTGAGGGCGATGGTTGGCCCTGTAGCGGCGCCGCGAGCAGCCCGCGAAGCCGCGATGGACGTCACTAGCCGCTCAGTGCCCCGCCAGACCATGCCTCGGGCAAAATTCCTGATTGCCTGCTTTGAGTCGCTTAGCACCGTGCGCGTTCGCGGCCTACCTGTGGCCAGGGCTATCGCCGCCTCCTCTGCCTGGCCGGCTGTTCGGGCGCGCACGGTGCTTGCTGTTAGTAGTTTACCGGTAGTAGCACTGACCGCCACTGCTGCGAAGGAGAGACACTCTGTCACGCAGAGGAGGCACGGTGCATCGCGCGTCTCCGCACTTTCGCGGCCCAAAACTGTTAAAAGGCCTGCTACGATAAGCGACATCGACATGTGTCGTATAGCGCAGGTGATATGGTGTGGCTGTGGACTCCATATCGCTAGAGTGGTTTGTATCAAAAGTTAATGTCCCGCTATACAGGTCCCTTCGTTGTTTTGTCGTGCCTTAGCGATGTTACGTACGTGATATCACACCTCACATCTTCTGGCCATCGCTCCAGCAAAACTGACGTCGTACATGTCGCCCGGTTGAAGCCATACCACGCGCGACACTGACTAGCTCGCCCAGTGGGCATTGTCTGCAACGGGGGAAATGATACGAGACTTTTGTTAAAGTGGGGTAGAGAAAAAAGAAGTGAATGTGTTCCGTGCCAGGCCTGACTGCTGCAACCATCTGTCATCCCGCCTGTAAAATAAACATTTCTCACTCGTAACAGTACCTTTGAGGTGCATTAACCTGACAAAGATACCCCTCACGAATCATTGACGACGCCCTCAAGAAGGCGGAAAACAAACACCACGAGGATTTGCTCACGGGTAACAAACCATCAACAAGCTCGTCACGTAACAGTGTAAATCTCATTTTAACGCATTCAGCATCAGCTCCAAAAGTTACCAACATTGTCAAGAAACACCACAACAGCTTGATTCAAAGTGACCGCCTAAAAGACTTCTTTGTGGAACCACTCAAGGTGGTTTATCACCGATCGCGAAACCTGCGGGATACCTTAACTTCGTCCAAAATAAACAACCGACCGAACTATGTTGGCTGTCACCATTGCAATAAACCCCCTTGTAAGGAATGCCCACACATGACACCTTTGCACATCGTAACTAGCAGCGCTTCAAACTTTACCATGAGAATCAACGGAGCCTTCACTTGCGACAGCGCCAATGTTGTGTACCAGCTTAAGTGCTCCACATGCCACCAGCAATACATCGGTCACACCGAAACGTCATTCAGATTACGCTTTAACAACCATTGAGCCCGCGCTTCTAACCTACCTCATCTTCCACTATCAAAACATGTCCAGATGCCAGATCACTCCTTTGCAAACATCAAGGCTACAGTCTAAATTTAAAACCCATAATGATTGAGAAGTTTGTGAATCCCACCTCATCAATAAATTCAACAGTCTTCATCATCATCATCATCATCATCATCATCATCATCATCAGCCTGACTACGTCCACAGCATGACAAAGGCCTCTCCCCTGTTCCGCCAGTTAACCCGGTCCTGTGCTTGCTGCTGCCAATTTATACCCGCAAACTTATTAATCTCATCTGCCCACCTAACCTTCTGTCTCCCCCTAACCCGCTTGCCTTCTCTGGGAATCCAGTTAGTTACCTTTGATGACCAGCGGTTATCCTGTCTACGCGCTACATGCCCGGCCCATGCTCATTTCGTCTTCTTGATTTCAACTTTGATATTGGTAACCCCCGTTTGTTCCCTAATCCACTCTGCTCTCTTCCTGTCTCTTAAGGTTACATTTACCATTTTTATTTCCATTGCTCGCTGCGTCGTCCTCAATTTAAGCCAAACCCTCTTTTTAAGTCTCCAGATTTCTGCTCCGTAGCTAAGTGCCGGCAAGATAAAGCTGTTATATACATTCCTCTTGAGGGATAGTGGCAATCTACCTGTCATAATTTGAGAGTGCTTGCCAAATGTGCACCACCCCATTCTTATTCTTCTAGTTACTTCAATCTCGTGGTTCGGTTTCGTGGTTATTACCTGCCCTAAGTAGACATGCTCTTTTACAACTCGAAGTGCACTATTACCTATCTCGAAGAGCTGCTATTTTTTGAGGTTGTTGTACATTACTTTCGTTTTCTGCAGATTAATTTCAAGACCCACCTTTCTGCTTTCGTTGTCTAACTCCGTAATCATGAGTTGCAATTCGTCCCCTGAGTTACTCAGCAATGCAATGTCATCGGCGAAGCGCAGGTTACTAAGGTACTCTACATTAACTCTTATCCCTAACTGTTCCCATTCTAGGCTTCTGAAAACATCCTGTAAGCACGCGGTGAATAGCATTGGGGAGATTGTGTCGCCCTGCCTTACACCCTTCTTGATTGATATTCTGTTGCTTTCTTTATGAAGCAATGGTAGCAGATGATCTTCTGTATATTTTTTCCAGGATGATTACATATGCTGCATTGACGCCTTGATTCCGCAGTGCCTGCATGATGGCTGATATTTCTACTGAATCAAACGCCTTCTCGTAATCTATGAAGAATATCTATGATGGTTGGTTATATTCTGAGCATTTCTCTGTTAGCTGATTGATGGTATGAATGTGGTCGATTGTTGAGTAGCCTGTTCGAAATCCTGCTTGTTCCTTTGATTGATTGAATTCTCATATTTTCTTTACTCTGTTAGGTCACACCGAAACGTTTTGCCTAAGCACTAAATAGCTTTTGTAAATAGCTTGTATACATCAGAGAGCAAGCTGATCAGTGTGTAATTCTCCAAGTCCTTGTCATCTCCTTTCTTATGTATTAAGATGATGTTAGCGTTCTTCCAAGATTCTGGTACTCTTCCCGTCAGGAGACACCTCGTAAACAGGGTGGCTACTTTTTCTAACGCAATCTGTCCTCCATCTTTCAGCAGATCTAATGTTACCTGATCCTCACCAGCAACTTTGCCTCTTTGCATGTTCTCCAAAGCTTTTCTGACTTCTTCTATCATTACTGGTGGGGTGTCATCTGGGTTACTGCTAGTTCTTATAGCATTAAGGTCGTGGTTGTCCCGGCTACTGTACAGATCTCTGTAAAACTCCTCCGCTATTTCAACTATCCTGTCCATATTGGTAGTTATTTTGCCGTCTTTGTCCCTTAGTGCATAAACTTGATTTTTGCCTACCCCAAGTTTCCTCTTCACTGCTTTGATGCTTCCTCCGTTTTTCCGAGCCTGTTCAATTCTCTCCATGTTATACCTTCTTACATCGCATACCTTACGCGTATTAATCAACTTTGAAAGCTCTGCCAGTTCTATTTTGTCACTGGCAAGCTTTCCCAGAAAACGAAGAATCTCATTAGGAAGCGTCAAATCATGAAAGTCTCAAGTACAACAAACCGCCGTACCTCTTCACGCTGGCACAAATGAAAGCATCGGACGTGTCATCTTTCTTTGTGGGTTACAAAGTTTACCATATTCATACGCTATCCTCCCCCCTCCCCTAAAGCACACTCTTTTTTTTTTCCTCGTGCACCCCACTCCATTTTTCCCACCGCATATTGAAATAAAGTTACACGCTGTAATGTTTGTATAGCGACCATAATGACTTGTAAAAATGTTTGTTTAGTGATCGTTCAGTTATTTTATGTGTGCCGTGCCGGAGTAGATGCGATTGATATCTGTTTTAGCGCGCATGTAGCGCAAATCTCTCGTGTCTCTTTCGCAGCCTCATCATCGTTTTACTGGTTTATATGTTTCACTGATGCGATGGCTTCCTATTCGTATGTGTCTTGAGTTGTAGCACTTATCTTGTTACACGAGGTGATAGATCAAAATTAATTGTCACCAATGTTTATTATGAACCACTGAAGGTTTTCTGAGATATCAGTGGCCCTTAAAAGCGGCATATGATTTGTTCACTTTTCATTCTCATACGAAGGCCGTGCCACGGCCGAAACGTAAATCGATAAAGGAACTGCCTGCTTTCTCGTAAGTGTTAAGTGTACCAGCTTCTTTTCTTATACGTACCAGACCAACTGAACTTTCCCACTGAATATATATATATATATATATATATATATATATATATATATATATATATATATATATATATATATATATATATATATATATATATATATATATATATGGCCAGGCCGGCCGAAGCCAATTGGTGACTTGAGTGGCAGAGCCTGGCAGGCAGTAAAACAAACGGAACGCGTCACACAGTTGGGGAAACACATGCACATTATATTAGAACAGGACGTATACAAGTGATAGTTATCACTGTTATAAAATAATTACAAAATCTGAAAGTGAGCAAATCAAAAACCCAATATAGCGGTGCTGCTTAGGCAAAATACCGCGCTAGAATACTGTTGAACAGCATACTTGCTAATTTTTGCACATAAATTAACACCATAGATGCATTACACTTATCAATAAATACGCCGTACAAGTTTCTTCAACCTTCATTTTGTCTGATGCGAAAAGTGCGGGGGGGGGGGTAGCTCATTGAAATAGTTGTAATATAATTTGCCCCAGTTCTAGTTTCATGCCTTGTTGGACATCGTTGCCTCCAGTGACGAACATCGGGCCTCAAAGAAGCGGAAGTGACGTACAGAAGCAGAAATTCTTTGGTTCAAAAGTATTTCAAGACCACCGTTTGCATTAAGAAATCATTGAATTTCGACATTTCAAGATTTTTAAAATGTGTTCCGAATTCATGTTCAGGTCATAAGATATATTTGTTACTATCGAACGTAGTACATATATGATGCACGTCCACGTCGAGAGGCCGCGCTACCACATTTTCGTCACCAGACACCACCACCGCCACCGCCGACGCCATACCGTCCAACCACCGGCCAGCGCAATGCCCCTAGAAAGACCGACGTGTGGCGTGCCCCCAACCACCGGTCTCTCTGCTACCATTGTGGACATGCTGGCCACACCTACCGCCACTGCCAGCACCACCAGATGGGACTACGTGGTTTCGCCATCGACGCGCCGCGTCCACAGTGGGGTGAAAGGCCACGTGACATCGTCGACTATCTCTCCAGAATGCAGAGGACACCCCGAAGATCTTCTCGTTCCCCTTCACTCAGCAGCTACGTGGTGCCGCACCGTCCTCAGTAGACTGGCCCAAGCCGGGGCTGGTCGCCTAGCCCGTATCAGGAAAACTAAGGGCAACAACCGATAAAGGTGCGGTTTCTGCACGACGAACTGCCGAAGATGCTCCGCCGCCGACAACGACGCCACGACGAAACTTCAAGAACCCGTCGTCACCTCAACGTAGCCTTGATGTTAAAACTTCGCGACCAGAACAAGTCCTGATTACGCAACGTCGAAACAGGGGTGCAAAGCACCGTAGCCGTGATCCGACGGCACGACCTGACCACAACGCCAGGCGATAAACTAGCGACCTCGACATTCGCATCGACGGTCAGAGCGTCACAGCTCTCGCCGACACCGGAGGCGACTATTCCGTCATCAGTGAAACTTTCGCGGCGAAGTTGAAGAAAGTTAGTTCCGCTTGAGAAGGCCCTGAAATACGTACAGCCGGAGGTCACCTAGTGACACCAGCGGGAATCTGCGCAGCTAGAGTGACCATTAACAGCCACATTTATCCCGCAAGCTTTGTCGTATTGCAGCATTGCTCGAGAGATGTCATTCTTGGATTGAACTTCTTGAGCCTTCATGGTTCGGTCATTGACCTGAGAGCAAAGTCGAAAACACTATCCAAAGCAAATGCACTGCCGCCGCACACGTTGTCAGGAAGCCACGTCTTGAATGTGCTGGAAGACCAAGTCACCGTTATTCCTCACTCCAGCGTCAGCGTTTCCGTCAGCACTCAAGAATCAAAAGACATGCGAGGCGTCGTTGAAGGCGACCAACACCTGTTGATCAACCGCGAAATTTGAGTCGCCAGAGGAATAGCCGAGCTGCGATGAGGGAACGCAATAGTGATGCTCACGGACTTCAGCAACGAGTACGAGCACGTGAGCAAAGGTACGGCGGTTGCCTACATCGAAGAGATACTGGAAGCCAGCAACGCTGTCGCTCTGACCGATTCCGCCGAATGTACTTCGACGACTGAAATCCTTCAAGCAGCTTTCGACGTTCCTCCGAGCCTTCCAACGCATAAACATCAGCAGCTCGAAAACCTGCTCCTGAAATACAAGAACTGCTTTTTGTCGTCATCGGGAACTCGACACACCCATATAACGAAACATCGAATCGTAATAGAAGAAATTGCCAGGCCACTCCATCAAAGTCCGCCCAGCGTTTCGAAGCGAGAACGCGAAGCCATAAGAAAACAAATCGACCAAACGCTCCACGACGACGTTATCTCGCCTTCAAAGAGTCCATTGGCATCACCAGTGGTGTTAGTGAAGAAAAAGAATGAAACACTACGCTTCTGCATTGACTATCGCCGACTCAACAAAATAACGAACGTATACCTTCTCCCCCAATTAGACGACGCCCTTGATCAACTCCACAACGCCAAATACTTTTCAGTGATCGGACCTCGGACAGGCTATTGGCAGATCGAAGTAGACGAGAGAGACCGTGAAAAGACTGCGTTTATAACACCAGACGGCCTTTTCGAGTTCAAGGTCATGCCCTTCGGTCTTTGCTCGGCGCCTGCAACTTTTCCACACGTTATGGACACAGTACTGACAGGATTGAAGTGGCAGACTTGTCTCGTTTACTTGGACGACGTCGTCGTGTTTTCCTCAAGCTTCGAAGGGCATCTTCAGTGCATTGAAGCTGTACTTCAAGCCATCAAGACATCTGGACTCATCCTCAAGCCAGAAAAGTGCCGTTTTGCGTACGAGTTACTTTTGCTTTTGGACCACGTGATAAGCAAGTCCAAAGTGAGACCTGATCTGCAGAGGACAGTCGCCATCGCTGCATTTCCGCCACCCGCCCACAAGAAGGCCGTTCGTCGATTTCTCGGCCTGTGCGCCTATTACAGACGCTTGGTCAGAAACTTTGCCCACATCGCCGAGCCACTCACTAACCTTACGAGAACTGACGTCGAGTTCAAGTAGAAAGCCCCACAGGAGGAAGCGTTTGGGGAACTAAAACGACGCCTGCAGATGTCTCCGATATTCGCGCATTTCGACAAAAACACTGAAACAGAAGTGCACACTGACGCAAGCAGCGAAGGACTCAGCACCATCTTTGTGCAGAGAACTGAAGGACTGAAAAGGGTTATTAGTTACGCTAGCCAGTCACTATCAAAGGCAGAAAGCAATTATTCCACAAAAGAAATGGAGTGCCTTGCCATCATCTGGGCGACGTCTAAATTTCATCCTTACCTTTATGGCAGGCCCTTCGAAGTTGTGAGTGACCACCACGCCTTGTGTAAGCTAGCTAACTTGAAGGAAGCTTCAGGTCGCCTTGCCCGATGGAGCCTGAGACTTCAAGAATACGACATTACCGTCATTTACAAGTCCGGCCGGGAAAACTCCGACGCTGACTGCCTGTAGCGAGCCCCCGTCGACTCACCACCGCCCGAAGACCTCAATGGCGAGTGCTTCTTGGGAACGATAACTGCCGACGACTTCGCTGAACGCCAGTGGGCTGTCCCGGAACTTAGGAGCCTAATCGAATACCTCGAGGGCAGGACCTCTGTTGTTCCGAAGGTATTCAAACGGCACTTACGTTTTCGCTGGGAAACGGCCTTCTTCAAAAGAAGAACTTCTCGCCGCTTCGAGCCAAGTACCTTCTTGTAGTGCCTCCATCTCTGCGACCAGAACTCCTCCAGGCCCTGTATGATGATCCAACGGCAGGACACCTTGGTGTTTCCCGCAAGCTCGCGGGGATAGAAGAAAGGTACTACGCCTCACCACTGACGTCTGACGTCGCTCATTACGTGAGGACATTCCGAGACTGTCAGTGACGCAAGACACTGCCGACAAGACCATCAGGCTTTCTTCAGCCTATTGAAGCACCTCGCCTACCGTTTCAACAAATCGGGATGAACCTACCGAGGCCGTTTCCGACGTCAAATTCGGGAAACAAATGGATCATCGTAGCTACTGACTCCCTCACCCACTACGCCGAAACAAAGGTCCTACCCAAAGGTAGTGCCGAAGAGGCAGCCAACTTCTTCGTTCAGAACATCGTCCTTCGTCGTAGCGCCCCAGACGTTGTCATCAGACTCATAACCGATAGAGATACGGCCTTTACTTATGATTTGAGTCAAGGGATCTTGAGACATAAGCCAAACAAGCCGCCGCCACACCACCATCTACCACCCACAGACACATGGTCTCACCGAGTGAGTAAACAATTAGACAATCGCCAACATGCTGGCCATGTACGTCGACGTCAATTACAAGACGTGGGACGCCATTCTTCCGTACGTGACCTTAGCATACAACATGGCCGTGCAGGAGACGACGCATATGCAACCGTAAAAATTGGTCTATGGAAGGAACCCGGCAACGACGCACGATGCCATGTTACCCAACGTCATCGACGAAAAAAACTGATGTGAGCGAGTACCTTTAGCGAGCCGAAGAAGCCAGGCACCTCGCCCGCCTCCGTATCAAGAATCAACAAACGACCGACAGCCGCCGTTACAATCTTCGACGACGCTTCGTGGAATACCAGCCCGGTGAACGTGTTTGGGTATCGACGCCGATACGCCGACGTGGACTCACTGAAAAACTTCTGCGATGGTACACTGGACCATACAGGATAGTACGACGTCTCGGCCCACTCAACTACGAGGTTGTCCCCGACGCCATTACAAACTCTCAACAGCGACGATTGTGACGTGAAGTTGTCCATGTCATGCGCCTCAAGCCGTTTCATGAACGTTAACAAACTGAAAGAGTGTATTTTGTTGTTATTATTATTGCTGCATCGTACTTTATTATTTGCAGCCCCACCGCGGTGGTCTAGTGCCTAAGGCACTCGGCTGCTGACCCGCAGGTCACGGGCTCGAATCCCGGCTGCGGCGGCTGCATTTCCGATGGAGGCGGAAATGCTGTAGGCCCGTGTGCTCAGATTTGGGTGCACGTTAAAGAACCCCAGGTGGTCAAAATTTCCGGAGCCCTCCACTACGGTGTCTCTCATAATCATATGTTGGTTTTGAGACGTTAAACACCACATATCAAATCTACTTTATTATTTGCACTTTCTTATAATAATATTGCACTTTCATCTTCTATTAAAGCATCAGGACGATGCCTTTTTCGGAGGGGGGCAACGCCACTTTCCTTCAAGTTTCCTTATCACCCCGCTACGCTGTACACGATTCTCAGCGCAAACCACGCCTATGGTGTTCGAGAAGCTTCAGGACTGCAGTATATCCTTTCGTTGAGATTACACCCACTTCGTGAGCATTTAAGATTATTCTGGAATGTACGTCACTGCTAGCGAGAACGCTAGAATTTTCAATGGCGAGTGTATAAATGCCGAAATGCTCCGCCGCTTGCCAGTTGATCGACGGCCAACGCTGCATTCGCCGCTATCAGTGCAAGTGTGCTACTGTAACCAGACTTTCCGTTTACCGGGCACAGGTTCGTCCAAATAAACAGTTTGATCTGACCATCCAGTTTTCTGCTTTCAGCCACGTCACGACCCCGTGACAATATTCAGATATTACAGCACTACAATAAGCTGGAGCCAATTGAGTGCAAGGTCTTCCTGTTCGCCTAAATTCCACATAAATGCCTAAATGGCACCAAGATAAAAAATTGCGTGAATGAATAATAATTTACAAAATCGGATAAGAACTCATGTTTATTTTCGGCACGCATGTCACAAAGTGAAGCATATAGGTTACAATTGGAATTTCCATTTTAGGTCCAAACTTTAGGTCATATCGGCCTTCAGAGAGATTGTGATAATGAAGGAGGTGTGATGGTTCGACTAAATGCCGGGGGCCTCATAGTATGGCCCCGTTGGTCACAGGTCCGGTTCCTGCAACAAAGATAGTCAAGTCATCATTCCGCTGCGGGAGATCGAATGCCTGTATGACATCGGCAGGCAAAACGAATAGTCCTCTTCTTGAGCAATAATCAATGGCTTGTAATGTGGAGTTTGAATGAACAAGTATTGGTCATTTGCTAGGGGTTTGGTGGGACTCAAGTTAAGCGGCTTCCCGCTTAGCAAACAACTCTGCTGCTGTTGAAGGTGAGTTATAGTTTTTCTTGCACTATACCGGGATTATATCTATAATTGAGAGATTACATGAGGTGCAGTTTCAGCGCACGTAGCGAAAGACTCATCAGTGTATACGTGTATGGAGTCGTTCTATCGGTCAGTCATGTATGCCAAGTTGGGTAGGTTGAGACCAGCACTAGGGAAACGCGATTTCTTCGAAATCTCATGCAATGTTACACTTTCATAAATCATGCTCTCTAGCTTTAGCACTACTGCGCCTTCTGATCAAACATTATGTACATGTGTGTTAGAGAATAGAAGAGTAGCAACAGAATATGCAAGATGCCATAGCAGGCTTTCAGTGTGCCTTGTTATTTACCGTAATTTTATTTTCCATCTTACCAGATGATTGTTTATCAGGGATAGGCGTTAATCTTATAAATAGAATTGAAAAGAGAAAGGCCCGCAAAGAAAACACCAAAGAATACACTAAAGAGCAATGTGTACACATAAGTAAACTTAAAACACGTTATAACAATACTCAGTGTGAAGTATTTTGTCTAGGAATTGAAATCTAGTTTATTTTATTCTTGTTGGACGTGATCTTCCCACGGGAACGTGGAGAAAGAATGTAATTCCCAGGCATATGACATGTTCTTTACTTACCAGCATCATGCTTGCAACCTGGATAACATCCATCCAGCTGGCAAATGATGCCATTCAGGCACATCATTGCCTGGTATTTTAGGGCATGCCTGGTATTTTAGGACCTTTTGTGTTCACTAAAGTACAGCTGCTGTTGTCTTGTAGGTCGGCATAGAGCTTGCGCGGTGCCGCCAGTGAAGCCCCAACAGTTAGTAAGTGGGGCTCCTTCAGCGTTAATGGCCTGAAAAAAACATGATAATGGAAACAAGTACACCAAAAGCTCAAAAATGCAACTTCTATTTTGCTGTTATTGCTTCTTACCTTTGAAAAGTTCTCCAGCGTGTCGATGGTAAGCCAGCTGTAGTTATTTACGTCGTCCAAGAGGTGGAAGAACTTCTCATCGACACGTCTCAATACCTCTGTCGTCAACGACGATATCGCCGATCGATGTCGGCCGAAGAAGTCCTCAAGATCTTTCAGTCGGTTCGGATACGCCAGCCGCCGAAGGGTAATACAACGCGCTTCTTCTCCGAATATTAGCACTCTTTAAACTATCACAACTGTTTCAGGAATACGCAAAGCGACCCGAAGCTTCCCTATGTATTTTTCGAAACGAAATTATGTTCGAAACAAGCCATCGTCCATGGTGTCGATGTTGAGCAGGCCACGGGAGGAAAGTGGATCACGTTTTCTCTAGTTCAACCCCTCGTATACTAGGAGATCTATCTCTGACCACTTCAGCTCAAAGAGAAGCAACGGGTCGTGTAATATACTTCGTGGCATTGCGCTAAGGGCAACATACCGCCTATATTGCCGCTGGTAGCACGTGAAAGGCACACGGTTGAATAGCGGTGCTGCTAAAAACCTGCATACTCAATCGCTTGACTTGGCTTCACCCTCACCCTTTCGGCGGCGACACCTTCTCTCCCTTTCGGGGGGAGGAGGATGTCGAGCAATCCGTCATGCATTCGAACCACTGACGACAAGTCACGAAAGAAAAACGATTATTTGTTGCTACTAAGCACTTGCGACCTATTAAAAATGTCTTTTGCAATATTATTTTCGCAGTGACTTCATTTTTATTCGGCACGTGACGCAACAAAGCCTCTGGTCGATTGACAGTAACTTCCACTGCTTTAACCTTGATCAACAAGCAGCGTAGCAATGCGATCCGCTGAAGCGAGCGGGACGTCGCTCTTTTGTCGGATCGCGCTCCGCTGCCCTCTCCACTTGCCCGCTCACTCGTAAATCCGCCCAGCTATACCTGTCTATTACGGATTTCGTCCCCGCAGCGGAGCGTGGGGAGCGGACCAGCGTGCGAGCATTCTCCAGGCAAAGCCTCTTCTCGATCGACAGTAGCTTCAATCATCTTCAACAGGTGGCGCAGCAATGCGCTCTGCTGTGTCCGCTGAAACCATAGAATCTCCTGAAATTTACTAGAGGGGACTCTGGCGCGGCGATCGTTAAGCGACCATGGGAATGGTGGGTAGTACACGGATTTACTTAGTCTTTGTATTTGTGGGTGGCAAATCGCACTTGTGGCTTCGTTTATTTCTCTGCTTTGGTTTTGTTTCGAAGGCAAGAACGAACTTTTTTGAAGTTCGTGACCCAATTTTAAATGGTAAGCCTGAAAGAAAAAGGTGGTGAATCGCAACCGCTCAACATTTGCCGATTTTTGTTTCATGAGAAAACAGCTCCAAGCCACATAAACACACATGCAGCCATCAGCACAAATATTAAACAAATTCGTGTGCTACCCTTCATTCCCCTGCTAGCTGAAGTGCCGTGCGTTGCAGCTATTACTGACACTAGCGCTAGAGTTTCCTCTATTGTGTATTTGGGAAAGTCTATGGCTGAAACAAGCAGAGAATTCATCCGGATATTATTCTTCCTTTTGTCATGCGCCCCGCTGGCCCCTTCGGTACTATATTCTGTCCGCTCGCACGCACAGCCTCTCAGCTATTACTCTATAAAAATGTGAGTTCTTGCTAACCACGCCATTTTATCAAATTTTAAAACCTTTTCAGCTTCCCTTTAACGCGTAATTGCAAGGAAAGTGGTGATATAGACCACTATTCGCTTAAGTGTCGCGAGCTTAAGTAGGAACGACAATGTTTATTTGAGGAACTGCAATCTTTGGGTTCGCCATGCGGCAGCGTGACTAATATTGTGTTTCCGCGTGGTCACTGACTCATCAGGAAGCAAGTGTCGCAACTTCTCTTGAAATTTTTGAATGCTACAGACCTTGAATGTGACTGGTGATGAGTGACAATTATGTTTGGGGTATGGTGTAGTGAGGTAGTGGCACCAGCACAATACTGCACGTGGAATAGCACAGAGGCCGCCGGCTTACGCATGGCTAACGTCGCGCTGCGTGCGACCTTTTAAAGGCCTGCCCATGCGCAGTTAAAAACAAACAAGCAAAATGACGTTACTTACAATTAGCACAGATGAAACCGGGTGGGGCAATTACCTGCAAATTATGCAAGGCTAGATCGGCTGGCTACCTACAACATCCTAATCCTAATTCTAAAAGAAGCATGCGCCTTGAGATGTCGGAAATCAGTCGAGACATGTTTTTGTTTGGCCTATGAATTGTTTATTATAGACAAAACACTCTAGAAGGCAGAATACGTGAGATTTGTCATAACAAAAGCCACTTTTTTTATTTTGGGGCTGAAATCTCAGGCGCTGTTCTATGGTGGAAATGCACGTACAAATAGTATGCACCGTGATTTGTTACACTGATGGCAGCCCAAGTGGACTGATTTTGGCACTTGAGAAGATGTAACTGCTGTTAAGGTTAAAGGAGGAGGTTGCTGATGGCATCCCACCACTGCCACCAGTTCTTAAGGGTCGGAAGGAAGAAGTTGCTGATGGCATCCCACCGCTGCCAACCAGTTGTTGCGAATGGGGGTCTACCCGGTCTCCTGTGGTAGCGTGGTGTAACCGGGTGGAGGAACTGAACGCGGACAAGAAGAGGATACGAAAACAAAACAGGTTTATGTTACTATTTACACATATTTACAGCAAAGAGAGGTTAGGGGTTTCACAAACCACGAGCGTACCGTTGCATGGTTCAGAGCGACGTTCCACACTCTGCGGCGTCGTTTTAAGCCCTGTCGGGCTCCTCCTCTCCGAGTGGAACACCAATCACACACACACAACAGGTAAGGGGGACGAGCATGCACGGTCCACGTGAACGTGCAATATTGAGCCGTGAACACTGCACTGCAAGGTGGCGCCAGCAGGGCTCTTCCTCGTCGTGTGTATGCCGCTAGTCGAGAGGTCCCGCGATTTTGACAGCATACATCAAAGGGTCCGCCGATTTGTTCGCTTAATTAGCGGGGTGATTTGCGGTGGCTGCTGCGGTCTCTTCCAGAAAGATGCTGTCTTTGTTGGCCTCTCTCGAACGGTTAACGGTGTCTTGGCGACATGACGTCTCATCCTCCGGCTAGCACGGACAATGCCTGACGAGCATAAGCAGCCGGCCGGTCGTCTACTTGATTAGGGATTAAAAAGGAGCGCCGCTCTCCTGTCAGCTCTGGCGCCGGTCACAACAGCTTCGCCGTCGCCAGATGAATCACCGAGGTCATCCGGCACCGCTGCTGCTTGAAGGGACGACGAGATGGTCCGCATTTGAAAGTCGGGAACTCGCCTTTGCTTGCCACATTGTCTGGGTAATGGCTCAAATCTTCGACAGCGTCTGGCAGATTGGGCGCCGAAGGGATTGAGAGCCTCCCCAGTAGACCGGCTTACGCACAATGGCGTCTGCCCAGACGAATTTCCAGGCCAAACTTAACACTGCGTAGCTCAATTTTTTAGAATGTTTGTAGTCCACTATTTGTGGATTTCAGACCACCCTTGGCGTTGACTTTGCTTGAGGATAGTATGATACTTTGGCTGAGTGCATCGTGCTCTCGCTACAGAGGCTGCGTGTGTGAGAACAAGGTTAACAGGCTGAGGTGCGCAAGTCTTTTCTGGTGCCTCTAATATGGCTGTGCGTTCAATGGCGTTAGCATTCACAACTGCCTAATCAAAAAATGAATCGTGTACTTTTATTAAGCTAAAGATTATTTCAAGAAAGTACAGTTCTTGTGCTAGTTGAACTCATAATTAAATCAAATAAACTTGAGTTTAATCTAATTGGGGCTTACTGTTCGACATCTTGAATGCATAAAAAGGGACGACGACAGAGGGAGGTACGATGACAAGGACCTGTGTCGCTGTACCTTCCTCTCTCCTCGTCTTTTATTGCGATAGCAATTACAGGGATACGCTCGACTGTATTTTACCACCGGCGTCGGCGTCACTCACTGTATATGTATACGTATATATATTTATGAAAATGCAAGAAACAAAACAATCCAGGAAACTTGAGCACATGGAATCGAACTTGTAACCTCTGCGCAGTAAGTGTGAGGTGTTAACCACTGAGCCTTCGAGGAATACGACCTTGAACGTGCAAACGAGAAGCTACTTATATCTATGACTTACCGCTGGTGATGGGAATCTTGTAGGGAAATTACCGTGTTTTCAGCTTTAACAGCAAGATGGTGCAATGAGCATGCAGCGGCGCATGGTGGCGCGAGCCCTCATCTCCCACGCGTACTTTGCCTCGCGGAGAAGAGTGGGTGGTCGTAAAGCGCCTAAACGCCCATTTGTGCGCCCTTATCTCGCAGTTACGAGCATCCTATGTCTTGGCGGGTCTTTAAGCTTTCACCGGAACGATTCTGCTCTAGTTACCGGGCGCACAAAAGTCACTGCAATTGTGGAACAGTCTCCGTTTGCGAAAAGAGCGTGCTTTTCAGACACAGCGAAGTAACAACTGAGACACTTATTTGCGTTCATCTGTACCTATTAGTAAGCTTCGTGCGTTATTTGTGCGTGAGAAACGCGGGGCACGTTTCGATCTGCTTGCCATTTTGCGCGTGACCTTCGAATTTGTTGCTATTGCGTCCATTGCTTCGCCTTTGCGCCAAAGCTATGACTTTTTGTGTGTGGTCAAGATGTGGATGATCTATTCATAAGCTTAGAAGTGGAGTGCCTGATTATACAGGATGCCAGCTATCCAGCGTTTTTAGGTGACTGCTCCTGAAAAGATTCCTGTCTGCAGGCATCTCGGACAGCGTGACTATTACATGGTCGTTACGTAACATAATTTTATCGTGAAAGTAAGTGCGTTCACCTGAGTATGAACTCTAGAATAATATATAATGGTGAACACTGTTGAACCCTATGAAAAATGAACTTAACGTATGCTCACCATGTGTTCGGATTCAGAAGATATTGTCTATGTACCGTTTGTAGTAAAGTGGTGTTAGCGCCTAACTGCTTGAAAACTTGCAAAGTTGAGGCCCATTTTCAGCCCCATAAATGATCAAATAGTGAATTTTTATTATAAAATGGTAACTTATTGTAATGAAAATTCACTTTAAGTAATGTGACTAATGTAACGTCATCAATAAAACAGTCAGATTTTGAAGGCTACTATTCCTAACGAAGAGCTCAGATTGCATCCGCATGGCAAATGCTTGTGTAATGGTTACGAATACATAATGTAACCGAAAAAAATCCACCATGGATAATAAGTCAGCAACGTCGCGTAAGAAAGAGCTGGGAAATTCAATAATGAGGAGTGAGTTCCACGGAATATGGCTAATGACTGCGTCAACAAAATCCGGAAATATTGTTCACCTATAAAAACAATAGACACTCTTGGTTTCTTCGAGGTTTTCAGCCTTGTGTGTTTTCGGCGTCGAATGGAACCTTCTTGTGTGCACAAGACCGTCGTATATTTCTCTTTTATTATTCTTTCTACCACACGTTGTTAGATTTTTTCTTTAATGTGTATATATACAAGGTATCTCATATCTCTAGCTAGAGAAAAAAAATATCTTAACCCACGCAATGACAACGCAATCTATTGCAAGTTGCTGACTCTCCTGAAGTGAGTCAGACTAATATATTTATATATATAAAGATATATATATATATATATATATATATATATATATATATATATATATATATATATATATATATATATATGTATATATATATATATATATATAGAATGAACTTGCAGATAGCCTATTTGAAAAGGAAATTGTATTTACTAACGTTTCGGCGTCGTCAGAGTATATATATATGAATATATATATTGTTACGGTGAAATGCTTTTATTTATGAGAGATGATGAATGCGAGAGTCCGGGGATTTGGTAAATCACCCCTCGTGCCCACCTCGTTCTTCTCTTCTTCCACCCGTCCCCTCAGTATCGTAGCAATTCCCCCTTTGCAGACGATGCCCACTGGGCGAGTCAGACTTCGTTGCGATGATGATAGCGCTTTAAATGGGCGACATGAACGACGTTGATCTTGCATGAGCGGCGGCCAGTTGACAGCAGCCGAGATATCACGTATGTGACATCGTTGAGATGTTCCAGCACAACAAACGCACCGGCGTAGTTGGCCAGAAACTTTTGGCAGAGGCCTCGCTTGCGAAGGGGCGTCCAAAGCCACACCAAATCCCCTTTCTCAAACAATACGTGCCGGTGACTTCTGTCGTGACGGTTCTTAGAGCGTTTCTGGGAGACTGAAGTTCAAAGACAGGCGATGCGCCGGGCCTCTTCTGCACGGCAAATGGTTTCGGCGAGAGTAGGTTTATCAGTCTCGGTAAAAGGAAGAATAGTGTCAAGAGCTGTGCGGGATTGGCATGCGTAGAGCAGATAAAATGGACTGTATCTCGTTGTTTCGTGCTGTTCAGTGTTGTAGGCAAAAGTTTTAAATGGCAATATTGCGTCCCATGTTTTGTGTCCGGAATCAACATACATGGAAATCATGTTGACAAAAGTCCTATTAGTTCGTTCCGTCAAACCATTAGCCTGCGGGTGATACAGAGTAGTGTGACGGAAATGGCACGAGGCGAGACGAAGGAGGTCTTCAACTACATCGGCGACAAATTGTCGCCCGCGATCACTGATGATGACACGGGGGGATCCATGGCTTAATATAACGTGCAACAGCATGAACTGTGAAACTTGAGTGGCCGTTGCCGCAGGAATCGCCGCAGTTTCGGCGTAGCGTGTGAGGTGGTCGACGCCCACAATAATCCATCGATTTCTGTTAGTTGATCGCGGAAAAGGGCCGAGCAGGTAAACACCGAGGACGTCAAATGGTGAACCCGGGGGTGCTATGGGATGAAGTAGTCCAGCTGACGGAGTTGTAGGATGCTTGTGGCGTTGACATTGCTCACAGCTCGCAACATATGCAGTGACACTTTTACGCATCTTCGGCCAGAAGAAGAGTTCTTGCGTGTGATGAAATGTCCTAGAAAAAACCGTATGGCCAGATGTTGGGTCATCGTGCATTGCTCGAAGTACATGTTGTCGCAGACTGGAAGCACAACTAGAAGTAGGCGAGAGCCTACGCCGGAATAATTATTTTTGTAAAGAACGCCATCCTTTACGGCGAAACCACGTTGACCATTCGTTCCGGAAATAAAGAAGCGAGACTGTTGTCACTGCGTTGCTCTGCTCAAAACGTTGTTAGATCAGGAAACGGAGTATCTACTACTGCCAAATATTCATCAAAGTTGTCAGCGTCACACTCGGTTGTCGGAAGGGTAAGCCGCGAAAGGCAATCGGCGTCAGCATGACGACGACCGCTCTAGTAACAGACTTCAAAGTCGTGTTCTTGCAATCGTAACACCCAACGAGCAAGACACCCAGATGGGTCCTGTAGTCCAGTGAGCCAACATAAAGAATGGTGGTCCATGATAATCGAGAATTGGCGTCCAAAAATATAAGGGCGAAACTTGTGCACTGCGAATATAACCGCGAGACCTTCGTGCTCTGTGACAGTATAGTTTCGCTCCGGTTTACTTAAACAGCGACTGGCATAGGCAACGACGTGTTCAGCAGCTCCTAGGCGTTGGACTAAGACGGCGCCGACACCTACACCACTGACGTCGGTATGAACTTCTGTGGCAGCAGACGGGTCATAGTGGCGAATTACGGGCCCTGACGTAAGAACAATTTTTAGTTGCGAAAAATACGACTCGCATTCCGCTGACCACCGAAAAGGTGCGTTCTTGTTAAGCAAGGACGTCAAAGGGTAAGTGACGTCGGCGAACTTGGGCACGAAGCGACGGAAATACGAGCATAGGCCCAAAAAGCTTCGCAACTCTCGTACCGACTGAGGTTGTTTGAAGCTGCTGACTGCAGCGACTTTCTGGGGGTCGGGTCGAACGCCATGCTTGTCCACCAGGTGACCGAGAAGGATAGTCTCACGGCTGCCGAAGTGACACTTCTTAGAGTTCAAGGTGAGCTTATCTTCCTCAAGGCAGGTGAGAACAATGTCTAGACAATGGTTGTGCTCATCGAATGTACGGCCAAAAATTATAATGTCATCCAGGTAGCAAAGACAAACTTACAACTCTAGTCCACGTAATATAGAGTCCATGAAGCGCTCAAACGTGGCTGGAGCATTGCATAGGCCAAAAGGCATTACATTGAATTCGAATAGACCATCTGGGGTAATGAAGGCCGTTTTCTCTTTGTGATTCAGGTGCATGGGGATTTGCCAATAATCAGACCTCAAATCCACCGTGGAGAAGTACGATGCCGAATGTAAACAATCGATGACGACATCAATTCTGGGAAGCGGGTAGACATCCTTTTTAGTAACAGAGTTGAGCCGTCTGCAGTCCAAGCAGAATCGCCATGTACCATCCATCTTTCTGACAACAATCACAGGGGCAGCCCAAGGGCTAGACGACTCTTGTATGACCCTTTTCTTTAACATTTCTTCTACCTGTTTAGCAATGACCTTGAGCTCCGCAGATGAGACACGGTATGGTTTCTGCCGGATAGGATGAGCGGATCCTTTGTCAATCCCGTGGCGAGTACGCGACACGGGTAGATTTATTTGCTCTTCATCCTGCACGAAGTCAAATATAGTAGCGTGCATCGCAAGGACTTCGACCAAAGCTTTACGTTTTTTTGAGGATAGCAACTTGTTTACCCTACTCAAAAAGTTGGCTTCAGTATAGTGCGTTGCACGAATATGATCTACGCTCACGTCGCTTAAAGATGCTATAAAACTGTTCAGATTTTGTTCGTAGGAGGCGAGTCGCAATCCGCAGGGTAGCATGACAGGTTCATTTGAATAGTTGGACACCCATAAGGCTGATCGTCTATCACTGAGCGACAGAACACAATGTGAAACGAGCACAGTTTTCTTGGCGCAATTGAGAGGAATTGGCTCCACAAGAACATCAAACGTACCGGCGTCCGAGGCAGAGGCGTCCACATGTACGTTCTTCATCGAGTTGGGCGGCAAGACAACGTACTCAATGACGGTGATAGATCCTTGACAGCACCTGGGATTGTGAGTAAATGCCGATAGCCTAATATCGCCAGCACCGCAATCTACAGTAGCACCGCACTCACGTAGAAAATCGATCTCCAAGATGGTGTCATGGGTGGAGCTGGTCAGGACAGCGAATTCAGCCTCGAACACCTTGTCGCCCAAAGTGACACTAACAACACACACACCGATCGGGCATAGCGTCTCCCCGCTCACTGAACAAAATGATGCACAACTGTCCCAGAGAAACATCACTTTATGTCCTTGCCGCAATTTGAAGTTAAGACTCATCACTGAAACAGCTGCTCCAGTATCTATCAAAGCCATCGTAGGAAGTCCATCGATAAGCACGGGGACCACATTTTGCGTCATAAAAACGGGTGGAGGCATAGGTAGATGCAGTGGAAATGTTCGGCGACCTCACCTCCATTGGCCACGCCACCTAGTTTCTCGGAGGCGGGGAGGTGACGCGTCGACCAGGAGACGGGGAACGAAACCGGCGTGTTGCAGGGGGCATCAAGCTTCGCTCGGAGGAAGGCGAGCCGTTGCGTGAATTCCGGTGGAAATTGCGTCCCACATGTGTATCACTGTGGGTGGTTTGCTGGAAGCCATCCCCAACGTACGCGTCCCGCATCGAGCGCATACCACCGCGCCAGCAGTTTTGTCGAGAAGCTGCTGATCTCTCGTAGTATCGCTGCTGGGGGCGACGCCTCTGACCATAGTATCAAGCCACATGTCCACGGAGACCCCAGTTATAGCACACAGGGGCCTCACGCACGTCGCCAAACCTTCCACGAGGCGCCATGTACCCATGATCGTCCCACGAAGACACCATTGTAGGTGGTTGGCGGGAGGCGTTCTGGAAACGACGGCAATGATGTAGGTTGTCAGTTGCGGGCTCTGGTGCTCTTGATTGGGGCACATCATATAGCGTGGCATCAACAGCAGCACACATTGCGTCGTATGGTGGGGAGGCGATGCTAGCATGTGCCCTCGGTGGGTTGACTACATCACGTCGTCCAAGTTCCTCGCCTGCGATTTGCCCGATCATCGAGGCAAGATCACAGGATGATGTTGGAGTAACGTCGACACTTGCAACGGTGGTGATGTTGGCAAGTCTACCAAATTTGGGAGGGATGCACCTAGCCTTCAGGGTCTCGAACGTGCGGCAGTGTTGAATTACGTCCGCTACAGAAGCCAAGGTGTCCTTTCCGATGAGGAAATTGTAGGCGTCCTCAGCAACCCCTCTGAGGAGATGCCCAACCTTGTCATCTTCTTTCATGTACAGGTATACAGACTTGCACAATTTCAGAATCTCTTCAGTATACGTTGTGCATGTTTCACCAGGGACTTGAGCACGCTGCAACAAAGTTTGCTCAGCGCGCTCTTCTTCATCAATGGGTCCCCGAAGCAGCTCGCTATTTTTTTTCAAACGCTTCCCAGGTTGTTATTGTTTCTTCGTGGTTTTCAAACCACTCCAACGCCGTCCCTTGAAAAAACAATCCGACGTTGGACAAATGGGAGGCCGCATCGTAACAATTGTACTTACTCACACGGTTTAAGTGTTTCAGCCATTCGTCGACATCTTCTCTGACCCTCCCAGAGAAGCTTCATGGTACCATGTGTCAGGGCCACGTAGCGCCAGAAGAAGAGTGCGTAGTGTCGCTGTCAGGAACCGCACCCATAAAGAGCGGTGGTAGACCAGCCAGTCGGCGGCTTCGGCGTAGTTCTTGAGGTAGCGCTTCCGTGATAGTTTGCCTGGGATCGCTCCGCTATACCCCGCAGCTTCCACCAATCTTGTTACGGTGAGATGCCTTTATTTATGAGAGATGATGAATGCGAGAGTCCAGGGATCTGGTAGATCACCGCTCGTGCCCACCTCGTTCTTCTCTAATTCCACGCGTCCCCTCAGTATCGTAGCAATATATGATATATATATATATATATATATATATATATATATATAGAGAGAGAGAGAGAGAGAGAGAGAAGGGTTGACATTAATGCAGGGAGATTAACAATGGCTCAGCCCGGTAGGTTACCTTGTATTGGGGAAGGGGAGAAGGATAGTAACGTTAGGAAGACAGAGAAGAAGAGACAAATCACTGATGCCGTCGACATAATGGCAGTCCTGTGTTCAATATCAAAAACGGTGAGTCACATCTGTGTCTTTATCAGATCAGCGTATTCGTTGCATTATGCGACTTGTATGTGCGGTCCCATGCAACCAAAATCTTGTCGATGGTGAAGTCGTGGTGGTGCCGCTTGCGTTTTCAAGCAGCAGACTTCTGAAGACTCGCGCGAACTGGAGTGATGGTGTCAACCAGTGGCATCGCGCGTCGAGCTGCCGGTGTCTGTATCTTGCTCAGCAGCATGTGCATGGTACTGATTAGGGTGCTGACCATGCCGACAACTTGTCTGAGGTACCGAGGAAGTGTCCCTCTCTGTTGAAGTCTGATGCCGCTCATCAAAATCATGTTTCGTTAGGAGTTCAGGTCAATCGTCAACAGCATTGTTCGTAAAGGTCACTGTCGTTAGACATGGCTGCGTTCGGACTGGGTAGCAGGAACGAAGCATCAGCTCCACTGCAAGCAGAAGTGTCTTTTTGCTTAGAACCCACAGTGCTTGGCCCGAGGGGAAAAGGTGGAGGTGCACCCAAGCTTCCTAAACCTCGTTCTCTCGCGAAGCACGTACAAGAAATATTCTTCTTAATTGACATTTTAAATTAGTGGTAGGGACATTTTTCATGTCTCTAGAAGAAGTTTCATGACGTAGCTGTCAGTAAGCCTCAGCCTTGCCCCGCCGCGGTGGTCTAGTGGCTAAGGTACTCGGCTGCTGACCCGCAGGTCGCGGGTTCAAATCCCGGCTGCGGCGGCTGCATTTCCGATGGAGGCGGAAATGTCGTAGGCCCGTGTGCTCAGATTTGGGTGCATGTTAAAGAACCCCAGGTGGTCAAAATTTCCAGAGCCCTCCACTACGGCGTCTCTCATAATCATATGGTGGTTTTGGGACGTTAAACCCCACAAATCAAATCAGCCTAAGCCACTGTGCTTCAGAAGGAAAATCTGCAAAGCCACCTGAGCGCGCGAGGGTGGCGAAAAAGCATCACGAAGCGACTGTGGTTTTCACCGCTTCCCGACAGATGACTCTTTCGACGTGTTGAAATTGTTTACAAGTATTTCTATGAATGCAACGCATAAAAATCACGATACCGTCTCACGTATTAAACAATTTCTGAGCCTTCTATATAACGTGGCAGTAACCAAAAGTGGCAGCACTTTAACTGAAGTTATTAACTGATATTGTCGTATTGAGAAGTCGCACAGCGCTTGAAATGGTCTAGTAGTGCCGGTCCCTGAGCAGACGACGTCTGTCACATCCACAGCTGCCTGTTCACACGTTGTGCGCTCGTGTGTTTCGGTAGGATGCACACAAGAAATGTGTATTCAATTACATGCCATTACTTGTTTTTAATGGGTAAGCCGAATAGCGTGATGCGCTGAATCTTTGCCATATTCGCTCATGTTAATTAACACTTGAACCTTAATTACCACTTACCAATTAACTGCACTTGCCTTCTCCGGGAATCTAGTTAGTTACCCTTAATGACCAGCGGGTATCCTACATACCCTACAGCGGTTATGCTACATACCCGATACAAGTCCATTTGCTCTTCTTGATTTCAACTATAATATCCTTAGGCCCTGTTTGTTCCCTAATCCACTCTGCTTTCTCATTGTCTCTTAAAGTTACACCTAGAATTTTTCTTTCCATTGCTCGCTGCGTTGTCCTCAATTTAAGCGGAACCCTCTTTGTAAGTCTCCCGGTTTCTGCTCCGTAGCTACGTACCGGCAAGATACAGCTGTTATATACCTTCCTCTTGAGGGATAGTGGCAATCTACCTGTCATAATTTGAGAGTGCTTGCCAAATGTGCTCCACCCCATGCTTATTCTTCTAGTTACTTCAATCTCGTGGTTCGGCTCCACGGTTATTACCCATCTTTAGTATACACAGTGTTTTACAATTTGAAGTGCACATTTACCTATCTCGAAGCGCTGCTCTCTTGCGAGGTTGTTGTACATTACTTTCTTTTCTGCAGATTAATTTAAGACCCACCTTTTTGATCTTCTTGTCTAATTCCGTAATCATGAGTTGCAATTCGTCCCCTGAGTTACTCAGGAATGCAATGTCATCGGGGAAGCGAAGGTTACTAAGGTACTCTCCATTAACTCTTATCCTAACTGTTTCCATTCTAGGCCTCTGAAAACATCCTGTAAGTACGCGGTAAATAGCATTAGGGAGATTGTATCCCCCTGCCTTACACTCTTCTTGATTGGTATTCTGATGCTTTTTTTATGAAGCAATATGGTAGCAGCTGATCCCCTGTAGATTTCTTCCAGGATGTTTATATATACTTCATCGACGCCCTGATTCCGCAGTGTTTGCATGAGTGCTGATATTTCTACTAAATTAAACGTCTTGTCATAATCTAAGAAGGCTATGTGTAGCGATTGGCTATATTCTGATCATTTCTCTATTAGCTGATTGATAGTAATACTGTGATTGTTGAGTAGCCTGTTCGAAATCCTGTTTGTTCCTTTGCTGGAGTGAATTCTAATGTTTTCTTAACTCTGTTAGTAATTAGCTTTGTACATAGCTTGTATACTACGCAGAGGAAGATGATTGGCCTGTAATTCTTCAAGTCCTTGTCATCTCCTTTCTTATGTATTGAGATGATGTTAGCATTCTTCTAAGACTCTGGTACTGTTCCCGTCAGGAGGAACCTCGTAAACAGGGTGGCTAGTTTTCCTAACACAATATGTCCTCCACCTTTCAGCAGATCTGATGTTACCTGATCCTCATCAGCCGCTTTACCTGTTTGCATGCTCTCCAAGGCTTTTCAGACTTCGTCTATCATTACTGGCGGGGTGTCATCTGGGTTACTGATAGTTCTTATAGTATTAAGGTCGGGGTTGTCCCCGACCTTAATACTATAATACTATAGTACTTACTATATGTACTATATTACATATATATGGCTACTGTACAGGTCTCTGTAAAACTCCTCTACTATTTTAACTATCCTATCCATATTGGTAGTTATTTTGCCTTCTTTGTCCCTTCGTACCTACATCCTATATCTGCCTATCTGATGTTTCCTCTTCACTCCTTTGACATTTCCTCAGTTTTTCAAAGCTTGTTCCATTCTCTCCATGTTATACCTTCTCACATCAAATACCTTACGCTTATTAATCAACTTTGAAAGCTCGGCCAGTTCTATTTTGTCTGTTGTACTGGAGACTTTCATGCTTTGACGCTTTTTAACGAGGTTCTTCGTCTCCTGCTGGGACAGCTTGCCAGTGTCCCGTCTAAGTACCTTACCTCCAACTTGCACTGCACACTCCGTAATGATACTCGTCAGATTATCATTCATTGCATCAACGCTCAAGCTGGCCTCCTCGATATATATATATATATATATATATATATATATATATATATATATATATATATATATATTATGGCAGTATTATGTGCGAACGGGACGAAAGGAAGTATTGTGTCCCAGTTTTTGTGATCCGGTTGCACGTACATAGAGATCATGTCCGACAAAGTTCGGTGAAAACGCTCAGTCAGACCATTAGTTTCTGGTGATAGGCTGATGTGGTCTCGTGGATGGTGTTAGAGGCCTGTAAGACTTCAGCAAGGACATGTGAAAGAAATATCTTGCCACGGTCATTAAGGAGCACACGCAGTGCGCCATGTCGTAAAATATTGCGCGAAGGAAAAAATCGGCTACTTCAGAGGTAGCACCAGATGAAAGAGCTGCCGTCTCCACGTAGCGAGTAAGGTGGTCTACGGCAGTAACAATTCAACGGTGACCGGCTGGCGTAAGCGGAAGAGGTCCGTATAAGTCTATGCCCACAAATTCAAAGGGAGTGGACGGGCATGGCAGTGGTTGCAATGGCCCCACGGGAAGAGACCTGGTACGTTTTCGGTGCTGGCATGACGCGCAGGAAGGGACGTACTTGGCGACAGAAGTGGAGAGGCCAGGCCAAAAGCAGCGAGTCTTGAAGCGGTCGTAGGTCTTGTGTAACCCTAAGTGGCCAGCTGTCGCATCGTCCTGAAACGCTTGTAGAACTTCCAGACGAAGTGAGCGAGGAATGACGGGAACCCATTTGTTACCGAGAAGATGGTAAATTTGCCGACATAATGTTCCCTCTTGAAGCTTGAAACGGGCAAGTTGTCCGTTTAGGCGGCTGTTTGGAGCACGCGATCAGCCAGTGAGCCGATCGATGATTGTGCGGCAGTAAGTATCGCCATGTTGGAGCGAGGCGAGATCTGTGGACGAAAGAAGGTCCGCCGAGGCAACTAACTGTTTCGAAGCAGCAGCCGTCTGTTTGGTCACTTTGGCGGGCGGTGACGAACAGATGGAAGGTGAGACTTAAGCGCTTTGCGAGAGCGGGCAACGGGACAAAGCGTCGGCATCTTGGTGCTCTCGACCCGACCTATATGTGATGCTGTAGTCATACTCTTGCAATCGTAGTACCCAACAGCCAAGGCGTCCCGACAAGTTTTTGAGAGACGATAACCAACACAGAGCATGATGGTCAGTCACTATTGTGAAATGCCGGCCGTATAAGTAAGGACAAAACATTTGTATGGACCACACGATGGCGAGACATTCTTGCTCAGTGATGCTGTAGTTTCGCTCAGCAGGGGACAGAGTACGGCTCGCGTAGGCCATGACTTGTTCTTCGGAAGCGTGGTTCCGCTGAAGAAGGACAGCACCGATGCCAAATCCACTTGCGTCAGTGTGTAGCACAGTAGGTGCTGCAGGGTCGAAATGGCGAAGCACTGGCCGTGATGTGAGGCATCGCTTGAGGGTGTGAAAAGCAGCTTCGCAGTCGTCCGACCAGACAAAGGGTGCGCTCGTGGTCAGAAGTTTGTGCAGAGGAGCCGCAATAGTAGCGAAATCACGTACAAAGCGGCGGAAATACGACGCTAAGCCAAGGAAGCTGCGGAGGTCTTTCTGTGTGGTTGGTGTAGGAAAGTGCAGTACCGCGGCAACCTTGTCGGGATCGGGCTCAACGCCATGTTTACTGACGACGTGACCTAATACCTTGATGCTGTGACTGGCAAACCGACACTTCTTAGTGTTTAGCTGGAGACCGGCCTTAGCTGAACACGTGAGGACTTCGTCTAGCCATTCCAGGTGCTGTGAGAAGCTGGACGGAAAGATGACAATGTCGTCCAGGTAGCAAAAGCAGGTCTTCCATTTTAATCCCCACAGCACCGTGTCTATCATCCGTTCGAATGTGGCTGGGGCATTGCACAGGCCGAAAGGCATCACATTGAATTCAAAGAGACCATCTGGCGTAGCAAACGCAGTCTTCTCTTTATCAGACTCGTGCATTGGAATCTGCCAATAACCAGAGCGCAAGTCGAGACTTGAAAAGTACTCGGCACCTTTTAAAGTATCAAGAGCGTCATCAATGCGAGGCATTGGGTAGACGTCCTTACGAGTGATTTTGTTGAGTGATCTGTAATCAATGCAAAACCGTACCAAGCCATCCTTTTTTTTTTCACTAGTACGACAGGAGAAGACCATGCGCTTGTCGAAGGCCTGGTGACGTTGCGCGCGAGCATGTCGTTGACTTGTTCTCCTATAAGCTTGCGTTCAGAAGCTGACACACGGTAGGGGCGGCGGCGAATGACACGGGATCCGTCGGTGTCGATACGATGGGCGGTCACTGTTGTTTGACCCAGACCTTCGGAACCAACGTCAAAGCAAGTTTTGTGCTTCATTAATAACGCTAGCAAGGCATCAGTTTGCGTTGGGTTGAGATGTTCACACAAAGTGGCCTTGAGAGCAGGAAATGCATCTTCCGCTGGCATACACTTTCAGAATAACGAAGCAGATGAACCAGTGACGACACAAAGCGGTGCTTTTTCGGTAATGCTAGCAACAGTGGTCCCCTCTGGCAAAAGAAGTGGTTCTGGCGTCGTGTTGCAGGCCGTGATGCTTGCATAACCACGAGAGAACAGCACTAAACAAGATGCGATGGTGATCCTTCGAAAAATGCAGCGCTGGCAAGGAACAACCACAGCGTCACCATCTAGAATGCCTCGTGACTTGATCGTAATGACGCGTTCTTGTCCGGGAGGCAGAAGGAAATCCGCAGCTGTCACAAGGTTGGGCGACGAAAGGCCGGCAGCAGAAAAAAGCTCAGTGTCATTAATACGAATGAGGGGCCGACCACACGAAATTACAGCAGACGCCGCTGACAAGAAGTCCCAGCCTAAGATTATCTGATGAGCGCACGAAGACAGCACAGCGAATTGTATGTGATGACGGATTCCATCGATGAGAACACGAGCAGTGCACAACCCGGATGGGCTAATTGGGCTGTCATTAGCACCGCATAACATGGGACCGGCATAAGTAGTTTGAACTTTACGCAGGCGAAAACACCATTCACGATCAATTACCGAAATCGCGGCTCCAGTGTCTATAAGGGCGTCAACAAAAACACCTTCCACACAAACAGGCAGTAAATTAGCTGGACGAGACGGAGGAGTTGTAACGTTCCGACAACAAGCAGTTTCCCCTCAAAAAACTGCACCTTCTAGTTTTCCGAGTCCAGAGAGATCGAAGCGGGACGCAGGGGTGATGACGTACGCCGAAACGGTGATGGAGAACGGCGGCGAGATGAACGAGAAGGATGAGGCCCAGCATGAGACCGTGGAGGGGAGGGCGACTGACGGTAGGTGGTCGGATACGGTGCGGGATTGTATTCATTGGGTCTCGGGGCAAAGTCTCTCTCGTAAGCTGAGTAACCACGTCGTTCATCCTGCTGACGGTGACGGCAGAAACGGGATATATGACCCCTTATGCCACAGTAGAAGCAGATGGGGCGTGGAGGACGCCATGTGGAACAGTGGCGTGGCCTTGGCGCTTGCGTTGTTATCGCCGCCACATGGTCGCATCCGACGTCCTCAGGCACGGTTGGAACTGGTGCAGGGGCCCGCGATGCAACTTCTGCGTACGAAGGCACTGGGAAGCGCACAGGAGACGGGGTTTGTGCAGCGCTTGTAATTGATGCCAGTTCGTCCTTGATTACCTCTCGCAGGTTGGGAGGAGGTGTGTGGATAGACACAAGGGTAGGGTTGCCTGGAATAAGGCTGTGAAGTTCTCTGGCAATTGTGCGGATAAGGGCCCGCAATTCATGCTCTTTGGTAAAGCGAGCGTCGCAGGAAGCGTGTGGAAGGCGCATGGAATGAAGCGCGTCCAGGCGTTGGCATGTAGTGATGACGTCCCGGACGGTAGTAGGATTCTGGATCACGAGAGCATTGAAGGCCACAGAGTTGATACCTTTCAGTAGATGTCGGATGCGATCGGCCTCCGTCATGTAATTTTGTGCTCGGCGACAGAGAGCCAGAATATCTTCAATGTAGGACGTATACGATTCGTCGTCCCCCTGGATGCGGGTTGCGAGCTTCTGCTTCGCTACTACAAAGCATCCTGCAGACGTGCCAAATACCTGACGGAGATGCCCCGTGAAGGCCAACCAATTGGAGAAGTCGCTCTCGTGGTTGTAATACCAGGTTTTAGCGACGCCATCGAGGTAAAAAGGAACGTAGCGCAGCTTGTGCCCCTCGTCCCAATAATTAAAAACGCTGGTTCGATCATAACTGTCCAGCCATTTTTCGACGTCTTCGTTGCGAAGGCCGGAAAATACCGGAGGGTCTCCATGAGAGGTACTCACGGTGTAGTGAAGCCTAAGTGGCTGAGATGGAGCGGTTGCAACAGCGGACGCGTTGGGTTCTGCCATCGCTGTTGCTTGAGGGCACAACCGTCGACCAGACCGGAGGTCCAGGGGTGACGGGTAGAGCAGGAGGACGTGGGAACCAAAGCACGCTCCACCACTTATGAGACCACGTCTGGTATGGCAGCAAACAGGTGATCTTTTTTAATCCAGACGCCAGAGAGCCAGCCCGCGTGACATACGATGATGATCACTACAATGGTTTGGTCATACAGATGAAGATGAAGTACATAGTCAGCGCTCACAATATGTATATATATATATATATATATATATATATATATATATATATATATATATATATATATATATATATATATATATATAAAGGAAAGTGTATATATTTAAGGGCTCGTTTTTGTGTTTTGACAATAATAATGAAATCTCACAGGCAATAATGCCAAGGAAAGTATAGGGGTGGTTATTAGACCGAATTGTAAGGTAAATATAAAGAAAGAAAAGTGGGTGAAAAGATAACCGGCGGTAGGCAGGATCCGTACCTGCGACCTTCAAATGACGCATGCGATATATATATATATATATATATATATATATATATATATATATATATATATATATATATATATATATATATATGACTACGTAACAACAGTTTGTTCGGAATAAGTGACTAGCCCAGAGGAAAAGTGCACTTGTGCACTATTCGAGATGGTCTGAGCCACTAGGTAAATACATCACGCCAGGAGACGGCTGCGCACGTCGAAATATGAGTAAAAACAATGAGAAAGTAATTGTAGCGACCTGGCGTGGCCAGAGCCCGTGGGCTCCACATTATGCTCCTGCGTTGAATGCCTACTGGGCTCTAAATATGTGTTGCAAACGTGGATGCATTAGGGACTGCTTCAGCGCACAGTGTAAGCACCATTGTCAGAAGCTGTGCCGGAAACACGTCGCGTCCGTTGCGCAACCCCTCATTTGGTTTGACAATGTGGAGAGGAAAGCCTGAAAGCGCAGGGGCTCTTCATCGAGAGCATGACGCGAAGTAATAATATTGTATGGAGCTGTTTTGTGAAACGTGGCTTGGCGAATTCAATACGTCACCATTTCATTGTCTTATCCCTACAGATCACACGCCACAATATATGTGCCTTTATGGTGCATGAAGCTGACGACACAGAGCGTTACTATACACGTAATCGACGCCTGGTATTAGCGAATGATCATAAGAGTTTCAGTCAGTGAAGGATCGAAACACCTAACCCTATAATTACCCAAATTGTCCACGGCAAGGTCATTGAATTGAAGCTCTTTAAGCTTAATGGGGGTGTGTCATACTTGTCACTTTTTCTTCCTGCTTAAGTCGCGTCATTGTTCTGTTAAAATATGTTGCAACACGTTCTAATCATGTATTTTCACTCGGACGGATGTCTCGCTTGTATTAAATGCCATGTTTTTTTACCGCGAAAATGCAGGTTATTGAATGAATAAATAAACTTTATTTAAAGCCCGGCAGTTTCTTCCGGTGAGGTGGGGAAGAGGAGATTAACACCTGTCCTCCCCCCCCCCCCCCCCCCCTTAGTTGTCGATGATAGAAGTGCCTCAGGTGACCGCTTGAAGTCCTTGGACCCGGGCGGCATCTTCGGCTTGCCGGACGGCCTAAAGCTGATCGGCCATCTCGTCGCGTGTGAGTGCCACCTCCCAGAGGCAGCGACGCTGACACAGCCGACCCACAGCAGTGACCGCCGCCGCGGCTTCGGCGGCCAGCCCCTGCCCTCGCGCGGTGGTAGGAGCAACTATTCGCCTCGAAGTTCGTTCCTGTCTAACATTCGTCGCGAAGTGAGCGGTGGTAGCGACATTAACTTTTCCGGCACACTCCCAAAGCATGTGCCGCAGTGTGGCCCTTTCCCCACAACTTTACACGCGTCCGTCGGGTATAGGCTGGGATAACACAGGCGTAGAATGGAAAGAGCAGATAGGAAGAAAAGGCATTTTGCTAGATGTTTGCTCAGAGCTTTGACTCACAGTTGAAAAGAAAACCTATATGGTATAGGAGACTCATCAGCAAGATGGCACTGTGAGCCATAGAGTTTTCTAAAATTAACTAGAGGGGACTCTGTCGCTGTGATCATTCGGCCGCCATGGGAATGATGAGTAGTACACAGATTTACCTAGTTTTTGTGCTTACGGGCTTCAACAGTACTTGTGGATTTGTTTTTGCTGTGTGTTCGCTTTGTTTTTAATAAAAGAACACATCACACACCGTTGTGAACTTTGTGACCCGATCGGAACTGGCGAGTGCTTTCAGGATAAAGTGGCTCTAAGCCAGGCTAAGCCAAACGGAGCCGAAAGTACGAAGATCAGACAAATTCGCCCGTCGATCCTATGTTGGCTGAAGCGCCGTGCGCGGCAGCTCCCATAGACATCAGCGCCATAGTTCCCTCTATTGTATTTATAAGAAACTCTATGCTGTAAGCGACATGATAACAAGAAGCGCTAAGCCAAACGTCATTGAGGTGAAAAATATCTATTTGGTGGCAGAGATGAAGAAAAACTCTGGCTCTGAGTAACTACACCGAAAGAGTAAAATTGAATTAGGCAAGAATAAATTTAACAATAATTCACGGAGAAAAGCTCTGCTGTTTTAAGCGAAGTCGCGTTCCCTTACAAGAAGAAGTTATGAACTGACAATAAGTGAAGAACAGAAATGCACATGCACGGTAAAGGTAATTCAAGGACAATGCATGTCTTAATTCAAGGGGGGGATATACACTCGGATCTCTCCTAGAGCACTAGCCTACGATTGAGCCTTGGGTTTTAAGGACAATGTTGGAAGGGTAAAGAGGTCAGCGCGAGAAGTAACGTACCACTGAAGGATTAGTGGCGGTTAAGTAATCATATAGAAAGCAGGAAAACTAAGGCTCATCTTTGATAAGGCGCAAAAAGTTGCGCTGTGAACATATAAAAATGTTTTCTTACTTTAGGAAGAGAACTTTATAATAGCTGGACGAGGTGACTTTCTAATAATAATAATAATAATAATAATAATAATAATAATAATAATAATAATAATAATAATAATAATAATAATAATAATAATAATAATAATAATAATGAGCTTTTTGGAGGGCAAGTCAGCACCCCGTTATAATGAAAACACTCTCTCAGCCGTCGATTCACCATTATTGAAGAAACTCGCTTAGTTCATTATACTTTCGTCTAAGATGGGCGGAATGCACACTATTCTCTTTTCCTTCTTCTCAGTTCATTCTATTCATTCACCACGCTCCAAAGATTTCTCCATCTAGTGCTGTTTTGTGTCGCAGCCGTCATCGGAGGCACTGCAAGCTTTCCACCGCTCACGTGCCTCTGAAATCGCCAAACATATGGCCAAATTGCGATGTAATGCGGTTACGTCGACATTTGATGTCCCATTGTGTTGTCACAGTGCTGTCACTGGCTTTTGATGGCGTTGCAAATTCTGATAATATGTGACGTGACGATGACGTCAGGAGCCGACGACAGTATATGTCATCTTTTAACCACTTGCTTTGATACCGATGCTCACTTTTCTTTCGTGTCTGTTAGGGCACCTGCATGGCTCTTACCTAAGTATTTGTAACAACAGGTGTAAAGTTTTCATATTCCTGGAGGGCGTAGGGCGCACGACTTGCTATTCCACAATAAAAGTTTAGGAAGCAAAACAAAAACAGTTATTTTCTTGATGCGTGCGCGTAAGTCTTGAACTTATTTTCCACAGGATCAAAGCAAATGCCTTTAATTTTTGTTATCCTTTATCTTCGTTCTAAATGCGACCAAAGTACCAGATTCCCTATTTGTCACTTCCTCGTGATCTAAATTTTGAAAGCTTCAAAGGAAAGTATTAAACAAAAAACAAATGTACTACACTGCTAACCGCGGTATGTTTCACAACAGTATTTTTGTATTTCACTACGATATTTTTGGGAAAACCTTTCTGAAAACAGTTCACTATTTAAGCGACAAGATCACCTTAGACATTTTATTGAACTTTCACGTTTGTGTGTGAACACTTAAATTGGCGCGATTACTTGTATTTTACAAACTCAGTGTGGTGCGGACACATTTCTCTGCAGTGTGGACACATTTCTGTGTGGTGTGGACACTCAGTGTTCAAAAACGTGAACTCATTGTGTAAGTGTTGTGCTATGTACATATGTATAGGCTTGTCTTTGCTACAAAATGTGCGATGATTTTCGTGCAAGAGAAGAGGAGTAGGCGCCACGCATTGGCACCAACCTCTCCTCACATAGAATAATTGAAAAAAGGAGCGGGCACAAACAGTTTCCTGTGAAATAGCTGCAAGACACGATGACCGACAGTCTGCTGGCGATGAATGAGAGCCTAAGCCAAGCTCTTAACTCTTTAGTTACCACATCTATTCAAACTGATCACCGGAGATTGACGCTTTTGGATCATCGATATGGGCATGTTAGATTTATTTTTCGTGTGGCCAGCATTTTATAGTAGTTGGTCCAGCCACTCAGCTTTCAGAATCAATTAGAATTTGCCCGTTCTGGCAACATAGTAATATTTGATAGACCTTTGAGCGAACCAATGTGCGTGCATTGTTGGAAAAGTGAAGTTGGCTGGCGAACTTGACAGAAGTGCCTGTCCCTCGTGATTATGCTACAGAAACATCAAAACTCTGTAATGAAAAGAACTTTTATAAGAAAATATTTAAACAAAGTGTCAGCTTTGCAATTTCAAAATGTTGAGCAGTAACTATTGCCAGATGTTTTTGCCAGCTATTCAATAGAGTTTTGTTTCTAGGAGACAGAGAAGATTTGCTCTACAGAAAATATTTACAAAGGTTTGCCGCATGTTTAAAGTGTTAAGGTGGCCTTTTCTCTCAGTTTCCAGCAGCCTTGGTTTGGCTCGCAATGTTATATCAGACACAGAGTCTCATTTAGTGTCACTAGTCGTTTCTATGACGTCGTCGTCCCGCACGCATGGTTAAGCACCAGCGCTGCAGAGCACATGTGCTGCTCAAAACTGTCTTTCAACCCCACCTTAATTAAATGAGGGCGAGTTTAGAGCTCGAGGATGACCGCAACTCAGCTTTTAAGTTTTATGGCGACGATGTTTCGCATCAGCCTGAGACATCCATAGCTGTCCATGGGTTTGTTTCTTTTACGGCCTCAAGTTGTCTCCTCCGCCGCAAGTGCGTAGCTGCTGACCCTTGTGCACAATCTTATAGATAGTCTGGTTACGTGCGAGGTCCACACTTCGCTGGGGCGCGGAGTGCTGTCGCCGGCTGTAGAGCTTCTCCTAACGACAAGAAGGTTTGCAAAGCACATCCTGGCTCTAACTACAGAGCAGCCCGAAACGTTTTAGAACTGTGTGCGATAGTGTTCTTTTTGTAATACGATGTGCAAAATGCTAAGAAATATTCTTGGACGCTTATATAGGAATGCCAACCTAAGCGGAGTGAGGAGACTTGTGAAAATAGGTGACGCTAGCCGAAATAACGTTCATTAGACATCTTATTTATAGAGGGATTGTTCACATCACGGGCATCCATCTATATTGAAACACCTGGCGACTTGTACCGCAACACAACAAGTATTTACTGAGAAAGGTGTACGAGTTCACTTGTGCCGCACAAAAGACCATGCAATGCTCCCCCGCATGGTACGAGCAACGAAGCAGCACCTTGGTTCTGATTTTTTTTGTTTATGTGAAGAGAAACACTTTGTAACAGATTCATTATTTTTTATCCTGTTGCTGGTTCATTCATCTACAAAATATATATTCTGAATTTTCCTTGTTCTGAATATTTTTGCATGTATAGTGTTTTATTGCATTGTTTACCAGCTAACAATGAAAAACTAAACACTTGTCACATTTTTATCCATTTTAAATTATTTTTATGCTCTACAACATATAATTTTTTGATAGAGCATTTCATTGTGCAAAGTTTGGTACGCTGCAATGCTCGCTGGAGTACTTTAAAAACTGGCAAAAACGATCTTCCAGGGACATACGAAAAACAGCCATCTTTGCGCGGTAACGAAAGAGATAAAAAATATCCTGTACCAGCACCATTGTGTGCTCTACCCCACATGGTGCACCCCGGAGGGATCTCAAGCCCCCCTGCCACCCTCCCCGTATTCGCCGCCTATATATTGTGGTATCGGAAGATTACTCAGTCGCAACTAGGCAGGCTAGAAAGAAACTTGTAGAATTCGGCAAAGGCCAACCCCACTCTCCCCAATTCCAATTGCGCTATAACAAACTAATAATAGATGACCGGTGCTTCATGTACGATGCTGTGTCTGACAGCGTAAAAGAAATAAAACGGGCGCCACCTACTGCGCCACTTCCCAATGCCACGTCCGCCGCACCACTTTTGGCGAGTGCGTCTGCGTTGTCCGGCAGGCCTACCAGCTAGGAACACGCGAGGGGAGCTAGAGCACCGATGCCATGTGTCTCCGTAATTCTAGCAAATACTTGCAGTGTAACAAGCAAACGGGAATCCCTTAACTCTGTCATTAACACCGTTAGCGCAGACATCGTAGCACTCACTGAAACATGGTTGCACACACACATTCATGATAGTGAAATCTTCGACGGGTCCTGTTTTAACATTTATCGCTGCGATCGCACCTTGCGTCAAGGCGGTGGCGTATTACTTGCTGTCAAAAAGTCTTATCCATCTCACTTAATTCACGTTCACACTGATTCAGAATATGTATGGTCTTGCGTTGACATTGGGCACCGGAAATTTGTTATGGGCGTTTGTTACCGTCCACCTTCATATCCCCCAACGTTTGTGTCTGAACTACACGATGCGCTGAATATTGTTTCTACACGACACCCCACTGCTCCTATATTCCTTATGGGTGATTTTAACTTCCCGCATATTTCTTGGTCCTCGGAAACCCCCGCATCCAAACCACCTTCATCTCAAACAACAGAATTTCTCAATCTTTGTTCATTATTTTCTTTTTCCCAGCTCGTTTCTGAACCACCTAGAACCACGCAAGAGACCACGAACATACTAGATTTGATATTAACTACGCACGCTAATTTTGCTTCCCCGATTTCATACTTACCCGGTCTGAGCGACCACTCGCTCCTTTCATTTAATATAAACGTTCCACTAAGCAAGGCTACGACCTCAACTAAGCAAATTCGTGACTACTCAAGAGCAGACTTTGAAACTATTAACAACGAACTAGCTTGCTTTCTGGACATTTTCTTGTTGCATTTTGATACGCGTACCGTTCAAGAAAACTGGAACCTATTTAAAAATAAAGTTCACGAACTAACTGATAAATACATCCCTCTGCGCACAATAAATTCTAACCCGGAGGCGCCTTGGTACAACAAGCAGTTAAACAGGCTGTCTAATTGAAAAAAGCGCTGATATCGTCTGGCTAAAAAATCCCCGAGTGATTACCGATGGAACGCATACACAACCGCCAACAAAGCATACATTGCAGCAGTAAAACTTGCCAAATCACACTTTCTTCAGCGCACCCTTCCTTCTATGCTTATTAACAACCCTAAAAAATTTTGGCGTGTGATCACTCCGTCTAAAACGAATAGTATTACATTGACTGGGCCAGATGGTTCCATTATACCCAGTAGCGAATGTTCTTCCCTACTCAATGCAGTTTTTTGCCAGAACTTTGTTGTTTCTTCTAACCCCTCAATACCTGAACTTCAGAACTGTAATTATCTCTCCATGGACCCCATTGTTACTGACCCAGGTGGTGTAAGTAAAATAATCCAGTCACTGAAACCCTCATCGAGCCCCGGTGTTGACCTTATTATTACGAAGTTCTTAAAAAGTACTGTTGTGTATTCCTCTATTATTTTGTGCAAAATATTCCAGCAGACCCTCAACACGAGCATCCTGCCGGCGGACTGGGAAGTCGGGAAGGTGGTGCCACTCCATAAGTCCGGTGACAAACACACGCCTAACAATTTCTGACCCATATCACTAACAAGCATTCCATGCAAAATTCTCGAACATGTAATTTTTTTCCCATCTGGTCAAATTTCTTGAATTTAACTCTTTCTTCTCACCCACGCAACATGGTTTTTGAAAGAAGTTCTCGTGCGAGACCCAATTGCTTTCATTAACCCACAAGCTACACTTAATTTTAGATCGCCGTTCATCCGCTGATTGTATCTTCCTCGACTTCTCCAAGGCTTTTGACAAAGTGTCTCACAAACTACTCCTTTACAAACTAAGCAAGTTAAATCTAGATCCTAAGTTGTTTGCATGGATTGAGTATTTCCTTTCTAATCGTTTCCAGTTCGTGACAGCCAATAACTATGACTCTTCACCCAGTTCTGTTCATTCCGGCGTTCCCCAGGGCTCTGTCTTGGGACCACTTTTGTTTTTGATATACGTTAATGACCTACCTAGCTGTGTTCTCTCTAATATTCACTTGTTTGCAGATGACTGTGTTATTTTTCAAGAAATTAACAACGATAACGACGTTACGGCACTGCAATCGGACATTAATGCAATTTCTAACTGGTGTGAGCAAAGGTTAATGGAACTTAATACAACTAAATGCAAAGTCTTACGCATTTCAAGAACAGCCCTTTCGACGGGTTCCTATTACCTTAACAACACACTTCTTGAACCTGTGACGTCATACCGATACCTGGGAGTTCACATAACAACTGATCTTACCTGGTCGCTTCATATTAATACCGTTATTAATAATGCTAATCGCCTGCTTGGCTACCTTCGCCGCAACTTCTTTTCTGCACCTACCTCTTTAAAAAAACTTTTGTATAAATCATTGGTTCGTTCTAAACTCGAATATGCATCATCCATTTGGGACCCGAGCCATGACTATCTGGTGACATCACTTGAGCTCGTGCAGAACAACGCAGCACGTTTCATTCTCGGTAATTTCACCCGTGCGGCAAGTGTCACGTCCATGAAAAACTTGCTTCAATTACCCACTCTAACTTCGCGCCGCAAACACTCTCGCCTCTGTCTCTTTCACAAAATTTACTACCATAATTCGCCCCTATTCAGTGAGTTAATTACTCCTCCTTCATATATTTCTTCTCGTGTGGATCACCGACACAAAGTAGGAACAATACCATGCAACACCAATGCCATCTTTCAGTCATTTATTCCTCGGACGTCACAAGATTGGAACCGCCTTCCCGGACTGACCACCGCAATCGAAGACAACCATCAGTTTCGCGCAGCACTAGCTAACATTGTATGATTAGGGCCCATGTATGTTTGTACTTATCTGCTTACTACTTTTGTTGCTGCTTTTTAGTTTTTTGTATAACCTTGTAACCCACTCCCCTCTGAAATGCCTGTAGGCCTTGAGGGTACAAATAAATAAATAAATAAATAAATAAATATATTTGTAACCAATCAGCGTCGTAAAACATAAAAACCCCTCCAGGCATCGAACGAGTGCGGGACGATAGAGATAGAAAAAAATTATGGACCCTCTTCACAAAGAATCGTGCGAACCAGCAGCGGTGCGCACGGCGTTGACCTGGTTGAAATGGGCATCGATGCGGGTGCTGGAACAACGCTTTGAAGCGAAACTTCGTGTAGGGTTTACTCGAGCAAACGTTTGTTTGAAACACAAATACACGGGCCGGAGGCGGGTTGGGTTTTGTGTAAGTTTCATCGCAGATAAACGAGCCGAAAGAGTGTTTCCACTCGACGTGCGGTCGAGCGTTGCAGGAGGTGGAGAGGGTGAAGCGATAGGGAAGTGTGTTGCGAGCGGGTGGTGGAACCGGCATCTGCGGGCACTGCGGTGAGCGTGTTGGAAAAGAAAAGGAATAAACGTTTGCAGGCTAGTACTGCGAAAAAAAAAAAGAAGTTGAAAACAAGAAACGGCGTTTGGTCTAGTTTCTTCGCCGATCGGTAGTTTTCCTTTACATCGTGGTACCGAAACCCCTCGTGCGGACACGTCTCCTTCATCGCACGACTCGTGGGGACCTTCTACTCGACCGCGTCGTTTTGCGGGCGGCGAGGACTGCAACGAATCGTTCCTGATCGGCGTAGACCGGACTAGACTCTAACACCGGATCCAATAGATCGCCTCAAGACCAAGCGCTCCGCTCGACGAGCCCAGAACACCAATCTCCTGCAAGAAGCAAGGTCACTGCTAAGTGACCCTACCGCGGACAAGCCCAAACTCGCAGGTATTTATGGCCGTTTGTCAGCGAGCAACAACGAGCTCTCGAAGATCAATGATGCACTCGAAGAGCACGTAGCGGACGAGGAGCTCGAAACTGAGTATATCGCGGCAGCAGAGTATAACGACGAAGCTATAAGCATGCTCACTGAGATTCACTGCAAGATAGACGGTTTGCGACATGGAGACAGTACAGCAGCGGCTGCTCCTCAGAACGCAAACACATCACCATCTGACGTGCCAACCGCGATTGGCCCAAGGCTGCCGAACCTTGGCATGCCAACATTTAGAGGTCATATACATGAATGGTCGGCTTTCTGGGAGCAGTTTGAGCAAACTGTCCACCTGAACAATGCTTTGTCAACAACGACGAAGTTCTTCTATCTACGTCATTATCTTGCGGGTGAAGCGGCAGCTGCGATATGTGGTTTTCCGACTTCCGAAGCCTGTTATGCAGACGCGGAGTTATTGAAGGACCGCTTCGGAGATCGAAAACGGATCGAGCAACACCACCTATCAGCGCTTCGCAATCTACCTCACATCAAGTCGGGAAGCGACGTCCGCGGCCTTAGGTGATTTTACGATGCTGTGCAGCTGAATATCCGTTGTCTCACTGCACTAAATGTTCCTACGCTTACCTTTTTCGCTATGCTGATTGACATCTTCCAGAAAGCCCTACCGTCCGCATCATTTTGGCCTACACATGTGCAAAGCGCAGTCAGCACTAAGAGAAAACGGGTCTGCTGCCAATGTCTTTGAGCCAAGCGTGGCAGCTGCTACATCTGATTCGGAGTTAAAGGAGCTGCTCACCTATACACGTATAGAGCTAGAAAGTCGGGAGCAGTACAAGCCCTTTAATGACTGACTGCTGGATGACCGTGCACAGAGGACTCGAAGCGGCAGCACCAGCACGGCTTCCGTACTACACAGCACATCGAACAGCTGGGGTGAGTGTTTTTTCTGCAAGTCGAAGAAACATGGCACCCGCGCTTGTGACGCGAACCATGCCATCGATTCGAAGAAAGGAATGCTTGCGAAAGACAACCACTACTATCGATGCACGTCCCGAGGACATCAGGCACGTTCTTGCCGTGTCAAACTCACCTGCTCGAGTTGCCACGGGAGGCACGCATCAAGTATGTGCGACCCGCACTATACATCGAACCAAACAGCGACACCTTCTCGTCCAGTTGACTCCTCCGGCAGCACAGTAGGAATGGTGTCACAATCAGTTATGCTGTGTGAGAAGGATTCGCTGAGCGGGGGCACAACAAATCACAGTGAAGTATATCTACAAATTTTTCGCGCCTTTGTCATCAAAAACGGCAAAACAAGGTATATCCGAGGGCTGCTCGACAGAGGGAGTCAGCGATCCTTCGTCACTGAAGGTCTCGCGAAGACATTACACCCACAGGTGCTGGGAGAAACTCAAATTGCGCTGAATACGTTTGGCTGTTCATCACCAAGTACTGTGAAAAGACGGCAAGTGGTGGAATTTCCTCTGCGTAGCCAACACGGTTCTGACACCTGCACAGTGCGCGCAATCGTGGTTCCAGTTATCTGCCACGATATTGCTTCCCCGAAAGCTGACAGCCATTTCGTTCAGAACCTGCGTCTTGAAGGCAAGGTCATTGCGAAAGAAGATAAGTTTGATGCGGAAACGAAAAATAGCCTCAGCTTGTTGATCGGTGCTGACCACCTCTGGCGAATCATGTCGGGACGCACCGTCAAAAGTGCAGAAGTTCCAGGACTGGTAGCAATAGATACAGCTTTTGGATGGACGCTACAAGGACCCAGTCACCAAAAAGCCTTTCTTGACTGCAGCTCTAGCCTAATGGTCTGCATTCTGAAAGTGCAAGAAATTGTTGATGACGAATCAACCTCGCAGATCTTGCAATCTTTTTGGCAACTAGAAGCAATGGGCATCGCAGATTCAACGGCACCTTCCTCCCATGAGTCCGTTGCACGATTACATGAAACCATTAGCAATAAAAGTGACAGATACACTGTGGCGTTGCTTTGGAAGGAAGATAAGAAAGCGCTTCTAGGGAATAACCAGGAAATCGTGCTATCACGTCTACAAAGATTAACACGGAGGCTATCAACGATGGAAGAAATGTTGCAGCGATATGCCAGAGTAATCCGGCATTATCTGGAGTTGGGTCATGCGGAAGTGTTGCCTAAGGATACTCCTCGGGATCGAGATCACATCATATAATATATGCCACATCGGGAAGTAATAAGAGAGGAATCGTTAACTACCAAACTGCCTGCAGTGTTCGACGCATCGTCACACACCCAAAGTGTACCATCCCTTAACGACTGCTTGGATAAAGGAGTGAATCTCAATCCAGAATTGCTGCAAGTCCTTCTTCGCTTTCGGTGGTACTATGTCGCCATCAATTCCGACATCGAAAAAGCATTCTTACAAATTGAGATACAGGAGACTGACCGAGATGCATTCCGGTTTTTCTGGTTTGACTCTATTTCCGTAAGCCAACACCGTAAGCTCGTCGAATGGCGCATGACATGGGTACCGTTTGGATCAACGTTAAGCCCTTTCTTGCTCATGGCAACTATTCACTGCCATTCAGATAACGCATCTAAAGATAAAGAGCTCGCTTCTACATTAAAAAAGGCATTTTATGTGGACCATATATTGGTGGGTGCGGAGACATTCCATGAAGGTCGGCGCATTTATAAGCAGTCGAAAGCAATTATGAAAGATGCTGGCATGAAGCTCAGAAAGTGGAAGACAAATAACCATCAGCTGCAGAACATTTTTGACAACCAGGAGGAGCAAGTAGAAGGAGCATCCGGAGAAGCAGCTGCGGTCTTGGGAATGCAAAGGGATATATAAAATGATTATTTCAAAT
This sequence comes from Rhipicephalus microplus, assembly GCF_043290135.1. Classification (NCBI taxonomy): domain Eukaryota; kingdom Metazoa; phylum Arthropoda; class Arachnida; order Ixodida; family Ixodidae; genus Rhipicephalus; species Rhipicephalus microplus. Next base: position 344,047,864 of record NC_134710.1, on the reverse strand, counting down.
TTTCTTCCAAGTCTGTGGCCCAGCATTTAGTGGCTGGCCAGCTCGACATGAAACGTACCCTACTGAAGGTTGCTTCTCGAATTTATGACACGCTTGGCATTCTATCGCCATTCACCATCACTGCGAAGCTTTTGTTTCAACGCCTTTGGGTTTTAGGCCATTCCTGGGATGAAGAATTGCCCGCGGAGATCAAGACGATGTGGGCAGCCTGGTGTGCCGATGTAATACAGCTCGTCCACATAAAGATTCCGCGTTGCGTGAGAGATGGACTGCAAGGAGCACCTAAAAAGGCTGAACTGCATATTTTCGTCGACGCCAGCCTGAAGGCTTATGGAGCATGTGCCTATTTGAGAGCATTTGAAGAAGGTGAAAACTCCGCTATCTCTCTCATAGTAGCGAAGTCAAGAGTGGCACCTATTAAGACATTAACGCTTCCAAAGCTCTAGCTTATGGCCGCGGTAGTGGGAGCCAGATTACTAAAATACATTTGCTCCTCGTGGGATTGCAAGCATTTCAATTGCGTCATGTGGACTGACTCCATGATCACACTGAGCTGGATCCGCGGAAACTATAGCAAGTGGAGTCAATTTGTAAAGCACAGAGTGTTTGAAATAACGCAAGTTACGGAAACAGCGTTATGACGCTACTGCCCTGGCGAAGACAACCCGGTGGATGCACTGACTAGAGGTATACTGATAAGGACTCTACGTGCATGTTGCTATTGGTGGTATGGACCTGAATGGTTGTCCCAGACATAATCAGGCTGGCCTTCAGAACCTAACCAGTACAAACCGATAAACGAAGAGCCAGAGATTGAGACGCAACATGTGTTTATTCAAGTGTCGTCCAGAAACTTACACCCGGTGATCGATATGAGGAAGCTAAAGACCTGCAGAAGCTCCTGCGCGTCACCACCTGGGTCTTTCGCTTTGTGAATCGATGCCGTGTACTTCAAACTTTGCTCAGCGAAACAATTTTGGCACGGGAGCTAAGCAAGTCTGAAATGTTTTGGGTCCAATATGTTCAGCTGCAACTATTCGCGAAGGACGTCGAACAACTGCAGCTTGCACACACTCTCCCCAAACAGTCTATCCTTGTTGAGTGAAAGCTCAAGACCGGAAGTTTTCAGAAAACCAGTGCAGAGATAGTACAGACTGGAATTGAGCGACGCTACTGTGGGGCGGGAGTATGCTGGAAAAGAAAAGGAATAAACGTGTGCAGGCTAGTACTGCAACAAAAGAAGCAGTTGAAAACAAGAAACGGCGTTCGGTCTGGTTTCTTCGCCGATCAGTAGTTTTCCTTTACAGAGCGTGCTGCGGGAGAGGGAGAGTGTTACGTCAGCGAGAACCTGCAAGGGAAGCATGCAAGGGGAGCATGATGTCAAAACGTCGCTGCAGCATGACCTATTTGGCACCGCTCCAACACCTGCGGCGAGGGGAACGCGTTGCGGCGCGTTCGTACGGGCGCACGTATTTATTTATTTATTAGTATTTATTTATTAGTATACCCTCAAGACCCAGAGGGTGTTACAGAGGGGGTGGGTACAATATGAATGTGGCAATAAAAACAATAATAACAGTGAAGGAAATACAACAAATAATAGTTAAAACAGAAAAAATAATAAAAAACAAGACAAGAAAAACGAAAAACGAAAAACAGTGTGCAGTTACGCCATAATGTGTTTCGACACTGCAGATTTGAACAGCCCTTGATCCTTAGTGGCAGCAATGGAGGGGTGAAGGCGGTTCCAGTCCCTGCTTGTCTTCGGAAGAAAAGACTGCAAAAAGTGGTTGGTGTGGCAGAAAGGAATGGCTACTTTATTCTGATGGTCAACACGGGATGAGATGTATGCAGGTCCTGAGATTAATTCCTCTCTAAGTACTTGATTATGAAAGAAAATTTTATGAAAGAGCGACAGACGGAAAATTGTTCTTCTCGTGACCAGATCTGGGAGTTCAAGAGTAGATTTCATTAAGGTCACACTGGCAGTACGAGCATAGTTGTTATGAATGAAGCGGGCTGATCGGTTTTGGACAGCTTCTAAGGCTTCAATTAAAGTTGATTGAGCTGGGTCCCATATGGCAGACGCGTACTCGAGTTTTGGTCAGACTATTGTTTGGTAAAGCTGCAATTTAAGGTGTGTTGTTGCTTGGCGAAAGTTTCTGCGAAGGTAACCAAGAGACCGGTTAGCGTTGTTGATAATGTAGGTAATGTGAGAATGCCACGATAGATCATTTGTTATGTGAACTCCAAGGTATTTGTAGCTACTAACCTGCTCTAATATAGTTCCATTTATGTGTAATTGAAAAGCTTCGGAGTGATAGAAGAATGTGTGATTGTCATGTTTTTACACTTAGTAACGTTAAGGTTCATTAGCCACGTATTGCACCAGTCAGAGACGCGATTAAGATCACCTTGAAGAAGAACGTTGTTGTCTTCGTTAGTTATTCTGCGGTACAAAACGCAGTCGTCAGCAAACAGTTTTATGGATGACTTAATGTTACTTGCTAGATCATTGATGTAGACTAAAAAGAGTAAAGGACCTAAAACGGAACCTTGCGGTACGCCAGATCTAACTGCACAGGGATTTGAGGAACAATTATTAGCGGTAACATACTGAGTGCGGTCAGTAAGAAAGCATTCAATCCATTTCAGAGTGTTGGGGTCGATATTCAGTATGCTAAGCTTAAGTAGTAGTAATTGGTGTGACACTTTATCAAAGGCTTTCGCGAAATCTAAAAAAATGCAATCTACTAGTATTTTGTTATCTAGTGCTGAGATGACGTCATGTGTAAAACATAAAAGCTGAGTTTCGCACGAATGATGCTTACGAAATCCGTGTTGGAGCTTGCTGAAGAATACGTTAGTTTCAAGAAATGCCATGAGAATAGAGTAGATTATGTGCTCAAGCATCTTACACGGAATACTTGTTAAAGAAATTGGTCGGTAATTCAGGGGAGAGTGTTGGTTTCCGGATTTAAAGACGGAAATAACCTTCCCCACCCTCCAGTCAGTTGGCAAAGTGGCACACTGGAGAGACTGCTTAAAAATGTGCGACAATACAATGGAACAGTATACTTCAGTGTTCTTCAGAAATTTCGCGTTTATCTCATCAGTGCCACAGGCAGAAGACAGCTTAAGTCGCCGGATTAAGTTAATAATTCCTTCAAATTCAATAGTTATATAGTCCATTGGAAAAAACCCGCTGTGATATACCTGCGGCACTGAAACTGCACATGAATCTGAAAAACATTGCGAAAAGACGTTGTTAAGAACAAAACAGCATTCTTCGTTGCGCATCGTGCGGCCATTGGAATCAATAAGTGATACGACGGTTCGTTTGATTGGGTTGACAGTTTTCCAAAATTTCGACGGGTTAGTAGACAACAACGAGGGAAGTGTGGTGTTGAAATAGTCACGCCTGGCATTCTTCATGGAAAAGCGATACGCGAAAAGAGCTTCGCGATAAGCCTTCCAACGATAAACACTGCTGTCGAGCTTAGCAGAGCGGAAGAGGCGTTTTTTTCTATTAAGAAGCCTTTTCAGGTTTACTGTGAACCATGGCGATCGCTGCTTTTTTGATATAACTTGAATCTATCACGTTGCACACGTAAGTCAAACAGCTGCTTCACATCTAAACTATTCATGAGGAAGAGGAACAAATTCAGCACAGAGGTGCCTGACGTGTTACCTTTTCTTTTTGCCCGTTGTCTAACATATAAATTACGGCTGCTTCAATTTTATTAAAAGAAATATTGAGTTTTCGGTTCTGTTTAGAAAAGTAACCATTGGATATCTAACGTGAATTGTTCAGATTTTTTGCTGACCCTTAGCAAGCACAATGAAAAAGTTGCCCTACATTTTTTGAGTAAATAGTATTAACGCCCTACTACCCCACACTGGCCGATAAATTCTGAAAGTACCTTACATATAGGGTCATTGCGTGCTGCACTCTCAACGTGAACAGGCTGTGCTAAGGAGTATCTTGCCCTGAAGCGGTGCATGCATTTTCCTACACTGCAGCGTTGTACAGTTACGTGGATATCGGATCTAAATGAGCAAGCTCCCAGCCTTACTTCGTATAATGTTAAAATTTCTTGCTATAGCACTCATTGCTTCGCAATTGTAATGTTACTTTGATTTTTTAAACTTATACCCTGATCCTTTCCACTTTGCAGGGCATCCCACTGATAGATACACCTTGTGTAACGTTCACTGGTTTTCTGGGTATCGTTTCTTTTTCCTTTCTCTCATCTTCTTGACCATGGCCCGTTGAAATGTATCTGCAGAATGGCGTTAAAAGAAATGACTCGCATAATCTACAGCCTGTATTCATTCCTATGAGCTAATGAAAGTGGGCGAGGAAAAAGGTGAAGTGGCGCAGCGGCATCGGTTCTTCTTGTATCTAAACGAGCCGAAAAAAACGAGCAGTTTGGCAGTCATTGTAATGTCATCGTCGTCACGCTTCTTCATTGTTTACCAAAACAGGTCATCATCAAGATCTGTTTTTCACATCAGGTGTACACTATACGCAAGTATCGCTACAGGTTCCTGTCGGTTTATGGGTCTGCCCAAGTCACGCGTGTCGCCCACGATATGATATGTAATTTGGGGATTGTGTTTCAACCCCGATGACTCAATTACAGAGATGACGATGACTCAACTATGGTGCGCGACTGCTGAGCTTATTGGCACGCTTACAATTCCGGCAGTGGTGGTCGTATTTCCAATGGAGGCGTAAACGTTCGAGGCGTGTGCAGTTCGCGATTGAGGTGAACTGAAAAGGTGATTGAAGTTTTCGGAACACTCCACTGTGGCGCGCCTCATAATCATATTGTAATTTTGACACGTGAAACGCCATCAATTATTACTTTTAACATCAAGATCAATTTTATTATTTCAAATATGGCCTGACAGGCGGCAAGGGGAGCTATATATATATATATATATATATATATATATATATATATATATATATATATATATATATATATATATATATATATATATATATATATATATATATATATATATATATATATATATATATATATATATATTCCCTCGCATAACTTTCCCTGGCAGAGCCAGGGAAAGCGATTTGCTCTAAATTATTTGAGCACACAACGAAAAAGTTTCATAATGGCAATTAATTAAGTTTCGCCCTCACCAACGAAAACCAACGGAGTGCGCCAATATTTATCTGAGCTTCTGCACTCCACTTTTGTTTGTTCGAAATAGCTGAGCGGAATCTCTCAAGTTTAGCAATCCCGTTTTCGGCCGTTCTTCCGCGTGCATGCTAAGTGCACAAACAATACCAAGAACTCAAACTAGCTGGCGCTGAACTCCAAGCAGTAGACGTAATCATGTCTTGCGAACCAAAAAAAAAAAAAAACACATTCCGCAGAAGCATTAATGAAACCTGAGGGAGAGATGGCGGCGTACTGCACAATTAACTGCGACTGGTCTACGGCGTTTGAGTGAGCGTGCAGGTTTTGTACAGTTGCGAGTCTCTCACTCAAAAAGAGACACTCGCAAATTCGCAAAGTTGAGTCTAAAGTCTCGGTTGGGTTCTGTACAACCATGTTTTTTGTCGCAAATCGTTGCGCTTAACAGGCGGTATCATGGAGAGCTCTGCTCTCACTAGACTTCTGACATCAGAAATTGTAAGAGCCGCCCGCGGCAACCGACCGTGACGTCATTCTTCGGTGAAAAGTACTTCACAGCACAACGCGCTCAGAAGCGCATGTTCGTATCCGTCAAAACGGATGCTCAGTACCACGGCGAGTCCGCGCTTTGAAAGCAAAGATGTCAGTCGCGAGTGACTGTAAACAAATGAACGCCGCAAGCGGTCCCACGCGACAGCATCTGCCCAGTACCGACGCGGCACCAGCCTCGAAGTCGAAGGAGAGAGAAAAGAGAGGAGGCGATCTTTTAACTACATACGTCGCTACTTTGCGAAGCTTCATGACTTTTAAGAAAGGGCGGGTGGAGGCGCCACCTTGAAATTCCCGCACCAAACAACGTGACGTCACAGATTTATAAGGCGTCTACCGGGTCTTGCGTAGCTTCTAATCGATAAGAATGATGTAAGTTGCCATCTGTGGGCGTGACAGACCTAGCATTCGAAGTTCCAGAAAATGTCATCGAAACAATGTCGCGAAAATGCGAAAAATAAATTTTGCAAATTTTCAAGTCACGCGCGAAGATGTAGGCCCGATATTTTAAAAAGAATCGACCTTGGTTTTCTCCGTGAATAATGAACCTATAATAGCGAGTCATATGGCATTGGAATTCTCGGAATGTCATTCGTCAATCTAAACCAAGTCATTGTTTCTCTTTAACACCCCTTTGAGTATGCAAGGAAATGAGATGTTAGTTCTCCCTGCACATCCGAAATCCTTTTGCCTGTTTGTTGGTTGCTGCTACGCGGTTGTATTTGGTTGCCACGTGTACGCAGCATGAAAACACGTCACTGACGCGTCCTTCTCTCCGTAAAAAAAAAAAAAAGAAGGTCTAGTCACAGTGTGCAGAGAGCCTGCATTCTCTTTTCCCCCCGGCCTTTCCCGTTGTGTGCGTACTTGCCTCACGTTACATGCGAGGTCTCTGGGAGTGGGCAGTCATTTGGTGGAAAGCTTCCGCCTCTTCCGCCACCGAATGGCTCAGCCGACCATAGTCGGATGTCATCGCGTGTTGCAGTGATGTCACATCTAACGTCATTCATGCGACTCGCGGTAACCAGAGGAAAATATGGCTCATAGAGTGCCATCTCATTTTCGTCCGACGCAGTGTTGCCAATTTAGCTATTTTTAGCTAGATCTAGCTACTTTTAGACTCTGCTAATTACCGAAAATTTGATTTAGCTACAAGTAGCCATTCGAGAACTTTGTTCCAAAATTTAGCTCCTTGTCTAGTTATCTTGGCTAACTCTAGCTGTAGTGTTATCATATATATATATATATATATATATATATATATATATATATATATATATATGATAACACTACATTCATAATTGCCAAATATATATATATATATATATTTGGCAATTATGAATGCTGGGTAAGGCATACTCGTACATATATATGAAACCGCGAGGCATTTCATCCCAAAAAATCACAGCATATCCACGGAGTGATTGATGATTGGTGGGACGAAGCGTTCGTCAGTCCGTCCGTGCTTTCGTCCGCCCATTCGTTCTTGCTTCCATCCGTCCACGCGTCCGTCTGTGTGTCCATTCGTGTGTCCGTCGGAGCATCCGTCCTTCCATGCGTCCCTTCACGCGTTCATCCGTAAATCCGTTCTTCCGTGTGTCCGTGTGTCCGTGCGCCCGTCCGTCCGTGCGTGTGTTCGTGCAGCCGTACCTCTGCCTGTCTGTCTGTCTGTCCATCCGTCCGTGCGTCCACCCCTCTGTCTGTCTGCGCATCCGTCTATCCGTCCATCTATCTTTATGTCCATCCATCTGTCCGTCCGTTTGCCTATCTAGTGAGCACTCCAAGTACAGCCATCTCACATCTTTTCATCATGTTTTCATCATATACAAGTGCCGCCATCCAGCGGATATTCTAAGGACCACTCCTTCAGGCATGTGCCACCAGTGGCTACATACACCATCGGAGTATGAACACCCCCACATACTAAGGAGCTTCGCCCCTAAAAGGCATAGGAGACATTGTGTTTTTGAACCGTCGATTTCGTTGACGATTAAAGGGAACTAAACTGGAAGAAAAATCAATGGTATCGCACCGAGAAAACGTGTGAGTTCTCATCCACTTCAATTTTTCTTAATTTGCGACAAAATCTCAATGCACGCAAACACAAACACACATAAGGCAAGATGCCTCGAATGCACTTGCTAAGTGATGTAGTTCAGAAATCGGCACGATAGCGTCATTATCAGTGGCAAAGGATGATGCTCTGCTAAATGCCGATATCATCTATGATATGTACCGCAGGAGTTCATGCCATTTACGGCCACAACATCATACTTGTACTGCCCTTTTACAATTTTCCACGGAAAGTGCTTCGCAAGTTTGTTTAAATTAGATAGTGAGGTTTTTATGCTTTTCTATGTTTAATACATGTTTTAATGCAAACTCACTTCCAGCTCCCTCAACAGCTGAGATGTCAACGGTAAACAATATTTCATTATTAAGTGACCGGAATTTCATGAAAATGACAAGGAATTGAAGACACATTTGTTTCAGTGACACTGGAGTTTAAAACAAGAAATTATTCACCCGGTGAGGAGCAGAGCTTATTTACATAACAGCTTGACTTTGGTGTCACCTGACCTGCAAGCATCTTGAATGCACCTTGTACTACGTATATTTTCGTAAATCACTAGTTAAAACAACAAAAACGATCCTTCGCTCTCCCGGCGCGTTGTTCCATAGGGTCTCCTCCTTTGTGCTGATTATTCAAATACTATTTGAAAAACATAACTGGTTCTATGATGCGTTCTTCGCTTCTTTATTCAATATTTTTTCAGTATCCACGCACCCCTGGATATCAGAGCTCTGATGCATCCCCAGCTCATATTTGATGAGCGCACAAGCCTTTGCGCTTTGCTTAAACAACACCTGACCTAAATTATTGGAATCAGAGCAAGAACATTTTTCGCTTCGTTCATACATGTCCTGCGTAGTTGCGTGCAAAAAAAAAACGTTACTTGATAGCTCTGTTTAAACTGTAAAATAACACAACTGCAAGTAAATTCATTGCACGTATGGAGAGAGAGAGAGAAAGACAGACGATGTGAAGAAAGGCAGGGACGTTAACCAGAAAGCAAGTATCGGTTTGCTGTAGTATAAGTATAAAAATATTTGAAAAACTAATTTAGCTACTTTTTTATCTCCTTCGTGGATTTTTTAGCTATTTCTAGCTACTTTTTCACTGCAATCCATTTATTCTTGCTCTCCGACATTTGGCAAGAATGCCTGAAAGATGCGTTGTAATTCACTCTGTGCATCTGTCGCGTGTACATTGAATCACCCAACGCTTTGCACCCACTGTATTTCACTGACACGGTGTACTACTACCAAGTGAGGGCATCATCCGTCAGCGACGCCGCCTATCTGTTACGTCCCTTTGTCGATGCTCCGCGTCAATATTGGCGGTATAATAATGAATTCGCGTTTCTTACTTCATTTCTCGTTGCCGAACAGCCGTAATGCTATGATTGATTGCGAGATATACAAAAGTGCTCCCGTACCAGTGCCTGTCGTCATGTCTGGGTCACGCTCTTGGCATTATAGAACTTGCCACTGTTTAACTTGATATCTATCTATCTATCTATCTATCTATCTATCTATCTATCTATCTATCTATCTATCTATCCAGGTAGAACATTAATCTAATAATATTTGTCGGAGTGTTGCGTCCCAATACCACAATATAATTATGAGGGACGCCATTGGGCAGGGCTTAACATGGGCCTCTAGCATTTCACCTTCATGGAAACGCAGCCGCGGCCGTTGGGATTTGATCTAGTGACCTTCGGAAGAGTATCATGTATAACTATACTAGACCATCATGACTGGTCTCTAATTGAATGATATCTATTTGGGGTTTGACGTCCCAAAACCACCGTATGATCATGACACACGCCGTAGTGGAGAGCTCCGGACGTTTCGACCACCTGGCGTTCTTTAACGTGCACCCAAATCTGAGCACACGGGCCTACAGCATTTTCACCTCTAGCAAAAATGTAGCCGGCACAGCCGGAATTCGATCCTGTGACCTGCCGGTCAGCAGCGGAGTACCAAAGGGGTGTCTATATTAGGCAAAAAAATTCCTTACTGAGCAAGTTTCTGAAGGTGTGCTTGCGCTTGACCAAAAGTTGACGGCGTGTTACGCTCTATGTAACACTTGAAGGCGAAAGGCTGCTGCACCCTTCGTAATTCATTAACTTGTATAATTGATGACTACAATTTTCACCGGAATTAATGTAATATATTGGAGGTTTTGTGCCCCGAAACCACGATATAATTATGAAAGATGCCGGAAATTTTCACCATCTGGTGCTCTTTAAGGGACACACACATCGCACAGTTCGCAAGCCTCTACCGTTTTGCCTCCGTCAAAATAGCAAGACAAAGTGAGCGGCAATGTGAGAGACACGCATTAAACTACCTGGCTGTTCCGACTTAGTTGCGTTGCCTTGCCCCCTCTCTTTGAAGCCCTTTCAGCTTCATGTCGTCTTGCACAAACTCCACTTTTGACCAAGCGATGATGTAATGTTGATCACATCACAAACTTTCTGCGGTCTGCTACGTCATGAGGACGTCACGTGGTGACGTCATAGCAAGTCATTCCGCAAACACACCTCGCTCGCCCGGAGAAAATACATGTTTTAGTTTTGTTTTGTTTTGTTGTCGTTTGACGGACGCCGCCTTTCCTCAATGTCATCGCGCAACGAGTTACTTGAAATAAGCCCCGGCATCGGTCATTCGACTGTCGCGTTTGTTATTGGCTCGGAGGTTTCGACTCAGTATTACCATTATTATTGAATACTCGTAGTAAACAGCCACGATTACAACCTGATTAGGCAGCAGGACGTCGTGAGAAGCGGGATATAATTTTAAATATCCGGGCACACTCCTGTACTTTTTTCTTCTTAAGCGTCGTAATGCACCTGCCGTGGCCTGGATCGGACCTGTGGCATCACGCTCCTCTGCGCAGCGTCATAGCCACTGAGCACGATGGTAGTTTCCGTGTTATTTCAGCTACTGGCTATAAATGTTGGACATCTTGCCGAATTATTGAATATAGATTCGTAGCATACGGAAGGCAGTGATTTCTTTCATTTTTCTGCTTACCTTTCCCGCTCCGATGCGACACTGTTATGCCGCCTTTGGTTGGGTGTTGCATTTACAAAGGTGTATTCCTTTCGCATTGGTATGGCAGACACTCCTACATGCGACTACTGCGGAGCTTAAGAGAACATCGAACACGTCCTGTTCAGCTGCGCTTGCTACGACACACAGCGATGCCAGCTCCGGATGGTTTTGAATTGACTTGACCCCGGACCATTTTGTGTGCAGAACCTTGGGCATCTAGAACCTAGGACCTTGGGCATCTGCCTCAGTTGCGCAGAAAGCAACAAAAGCACTGCTACTTTACCTCAAGTCAACAAACCTGAGCGACCGCCTGTAGACTGTGTGTGCTCCCCGAGTGTTCTCGTGATTGTGTGTACCTTCTCATCTTTCTGCAACCTCTTTTCTCCCCTTTATCCCTTCCCAGTGCAGGGTAGCAAACCGGATGTGCGTCTGGTTAACCTCCCTGCCTTTCCTTGCATCTTTATCTCTCTCTCTCTCTCTGCTTACCTGTCTTCACTTTCGTTATGTGCGTGTGCGTCAGTGTGTGTCTTCCCTGTTAAAAGTTCAAATGATAGAATTATAAAACTTAATCTACTCTTATATAATACTTAAACGATTCTTACATGGGCCTTACAATATTTAATGTTTTCCTCGAATTTTTTATTCTTTCGAACCGATGGGTACTGTCGGTGATTGGTGGGATGATGCATGGTGGCTCCTTCATATGTGTATACGCCGACGTCTTAAGTCACAAAAATACTGAGAGATTAAACGGCTAAAGAACATACACCATTGTTGTTGTTTTTTTCGATGCCTTCTGCGAAGTTAGGGTTTGATGTTTTCGGGTAAATCTCCGATGAAGTTTTTCACTTGCCGGTAAAATTTTTCACAATTATACTTAATCGATGAATTCCAATTTTAATATCCAACATGAGAATCTTCCACGCTTCATCGAAAGGGCGAGTTTCAAGCAGTCATTGATACATCAGCCGACTGGGTCTGTATGAACTTCAGTTCAAGTCAACAGTGCATTGTTTAGACAGCACCCATCGCACATCTCAAGGGTCCTTAAACAAGCTTTGAATAATCATACGAGCGCGTTGTTCTCTTCTGACGTTCCCAGTTTTTTTTTTTTTTTTTGGCACTTCAACCACCGCGTTGGTCTAGTTGCTAAGGCACTCGGCTTCTGACCCTCAGGTCACGGGATTTAATCCCGGCTGCATTTTCGATGGAGGCGAAAATGCTTGAAGCGACTTAGGTGCACGTTAAAAAACCCCGGGAGGTCGAAATTTCCGGAGCCTTCCACTACGGCGTCTCCCATAATCATATGGTGGTTTTGAGACGTTAAACGCCAACAATTATTATTATCTTTTTCGCACAACTCGTGACGCCAGCAGTCTGTCCACGTGGGGTCATGACGGAATGAGCTCTCGAATCGTGCGTGTACGGGAGATATTTGTTGCGAATTGTCTTCTAGCCGGCTTTTTATTGCAGTCGCACTGGTCGCATGCCCGTTTCCGTGCTGTCTCGCATGACCGTCGTGTGCGTTTCGGTAATTTCATCTCATTTTGTGTGTTTTCGACTGCGCACACGGAAATAACAGGGTGTAGCTGAAAAGCGCGCGCATCTTGACAGGCTGAACGTTTAGTGCTGACATTATCCACATGCTTTGTGAAGAAATAAGTAGCGAGGAGGAGATAGGGCCCCTGTAAAGGATAGCGAAGGCGAGAAATAAAGCACTTTTTCGCCCTTGAACTCGTAGTGGCTTAGGGGCTCCTTAACAAAAAGTTTGTCCCACACGGATCGAGAGACATTAACGTACGGAAGGCGCCCGACAGCGCGAGTTGAGATATTGATATGCGGTCTTCTGGCAGCAGTGGCATGCGTCAGATATCAATGAATGTATACCTGTACCACGTAAAGTACGTTGGCTTCAACTATAGCGATCTTTAACATGTCATACGCGCAAACGTAGGTGCCTTTTATTCGGGTATCTGTGCTTCTGTGCATAGTTGTTTGTGCGTCCTAACCTTCCAGACAACTATACGCTTTGTGGGTTTTGATATTTTTGTGTTCCGACATCACTTGATTCAATATATCGGAGTAGTAAGAATAATGCAGTATTAAACTCAAATTTTCAGAGAACTAGAAATTAACGTAAAACAACTATGCTGAAGGCCTAAGTTCGGTCAAAAAATGCGAAAAAAATATTCTTGCATTTGAAGAAAAATAAACCCTATCCATAATCTATGGCCCGTCTTCGTCTCTGTGGTAACTGTGACTTCGATAATCGTGAGATCGACCCCCGACGCCTTTTCCGACTTATATATTTTGGAACCATACGTAGCCAGCTATAAAATTTTCGGCATCATTGAATATAAGGGGGCACTGGACCAGCTTTCCTGCTAACCACGGAATGGACTGAGTATTGCAGTTTGTTTTCTCACAAATCGATCACTGCTATTTTTTTTTTTGAATTTGCCAAGAACGAGCGCGCATTTTAACACGCTTTCGTCGCACGCTCTAAAGAGACACTAAGGAGAAACAATGACTTGGTTTGGATAGACAAACTGCACTAAAAATACTGTAATCATATATGTTTAACTATAATAGGTTGACTAAAGGCGGACAAAATCGAAGTTGGAGTTTCATTTTTAAAATTCGCCCTGAAGTTCCTGCGCATGACGTCAAATTTTTCAAAATGAGCTGTTTGTATTTTTGGTGACATTGGCTCGATTAAATTTTCTGAAACTTCGTAGGCTATGTGTTAGGCACCGACAAATTACAATGTACTCTAATTTTGCAGATTAGAAGCTACGTAAGACGCAGTACACTCTTCCGAAACTCATGACGTCATGATGTTTGGTGCGGCAATCTTGAGGTGGCGTCTGCAACCGCATTTTCTTTTCGGGGTTTTTCTCGGGTACCAGGCGTCGTGTCACGGTAAGAGATTGTGAAACCGTACTGTACTAACACGCGAAAAATCGTTTTGCTCTTTACTGTTCCTTTAGCCGCTTTCTCTATTTCTTCGTCCCGGTGAGCACGCTGTACACATCGAGGGATAACAAAGGGGAAAAAAGTTATAACGTACGTGTCATGACCTTGAACGCGTGTCATGAAACGCGATCATTCTTCACCGGTCTTATATCTGTGCGCACCATGACAGTGTGGCTATTGTGTGATTCCAGTGCACTCTATAAGATGTGTGCATAAACAGGTGGTACTGCAGTGTGGGAGTGAAAGAAAGCGGTTCATGTGCTCCATGCAGCAGCCGACCCAATAATGGAGCCGTGCCAGGTTGCTATGTTTGGCAGTGTTGTACGTGTGAACTGAAGGGTCATTAACTGAGCCATTAGTTAATAAATATTCCGTGCTAGAGTTTCCGCATGGGGAACGTGCGGCACCTGCAGGTGGTGCAGTAGTCCATACTTTACTGCGCGAATGCGCTGCCCGCTCCATGTGTGGCGACTAGCGGCTACTTCAGTTTGAAATGGCGTTCTGCGAATCGTCGCCTCTCCGTCAGCTGTGGGGAACCAATCCTGCAGTTCTGCGGACATGTAGCGCCACCGTCTGTCGAGCGTGGCCGGAAACATTCGGACGTACAATGGTATACTGTTGTGAACGATGCAACCGCGCGCGATGATCGGACGAAGAACAAGAAGCTTCGAGACTGGCGTTATTGTTGCATTCACAAATGCCACAACTACAAAACGTTTTTAATAACAGCAAAAAGTAACCAAGAGCATGTGTAATTGACTTTCTCTGGCGTGGGTTTTCACCAATGCATATGGATTTATGCTCTGAAAAGTATCGGTGGTTTTCAACGTGATAGCGTTAAAGAGCTCGTTTGGCGAAAATTCCGGTGTCGATGGTGGTGTCATCGTCGTTGGTTGTGAGCGAAAACTCGTCATTTTATGCGTGACCGAATAGTCGAGCACGATGCAAATGGAATAAATAAATGATAAAAAAATCCTGCAGCAGCGTGGGGACCGAACCAGGATTGTTTGGGTCTGAGTGGGGATCAAACCAGGGTCGCTTGCGTTACAAACAGATGTTCTACCACTCGGCCATGCCTCTGCTTGTGAAAAGAACTTCCTCTGCTTAGAAATGCAGTAAAATTAGCATTTATGCTTCAGAAACACACGCGTCCTATATACATGTTTCACAATGCAACATGAAATATTGCAGTAATAATGCGTGGTAGCAGCGTCCATTACCAACGGGCGTCAGAATATGTCATAAGGGCTCCGTGGTTGAAAGCCGGTACGCCACTACAAAAGGCACACACGCTACAGCACATATTCCCTTAAGGCCACGGGTCCATAAAAAATTCGAAAAGGTTTTACTAAGTGTTTAAAATACGCACTAGGGACAGGATGTCGCTATCGCGTTCAACTCCTAAAGGCGGAGCTTTAGGGCCCCGTATTTAAAAAAAAATACTTGCCCTGAAAACGTTCAAGAAAGCACATAAAAACTTAGGCTGCGTAAGCATCGCGGTTTATGCGAAACACACCATATTTGTTCAATTTTAACACGACCACAATTGTAACGCAAGGGGTAACATGTCACTACGTCTAGGAAGAAAAAAAATAGAATATCGGTATCTCATACGTGCGGGTCGACTTTAGTAGCAAAAATCTGGAACAAAGAAAAACCTCGTGTTACATTCGAGAAAATGTGGTATTATATCTGACTACCACGTGCACACACGGGTTACAAGACGATGACTGCTAGAAACACTATGATAATCTTAGCATGTACCATTAGTGATCACACACTGCATGTTACTCACAGAACCGGCACAAAGTCAATTATCACCAGGTTTTTTTAAGAGGTTCTCTTAAAGGGGCCCTGCAACACTTCTTCAACATGGTCATAAAACACTGCTGATCGGTAGTAGAAGCCCCCGAGAACACGCGAGATAAATATTAGAGTGCAGCGCGAGGCCTGTAATTCACAACAAATTATAAAAGTGAGCAAAAATGATTTCTTCTTCTCTCAAAAAATGAGGGAGGACGCTCAAAAATAAATCATAGAAGGCCATCTATTAGCGATTGGCTGAATTGAACATGACGCACCCAGTGGTTACTGGGATAGCTATGGGAGACCGCCACTTGTCCACGCGTGCGCGTGCGATCACACCGCATATTGGGAGAAAAAAAGAAAAAAAGATACTGAAGGTCACAAGGCGTGCGTGACGTATTTTCTTGGCCTATGCCATCTCTCCATGCTTAGCTTCCAGCATTTTCGTCGGGACGAGAAAAGAGAGAATGCGATCGCAGCGTGCGAAAAGTTTTTGTAACTCCGCTCATACTAGATGTTTCTTAAAAAAATTTTGCGGGGTTGAATTCGTGAGGCAATGAGCTCTCTTAGTGAATATAATGCATGGTTACTTCAAAAGTGTTTAAGGGCCCCTTTAAGCATTAGCTTTAGACGATGGTCGACCACAAGCTTGCGAACAGTCTCTTCCATTTCTGCTAGAACCGCTGCTCTCCGCTTCACACTAGTCTTTCTTGTAGAGGTTGCTTTAGACATTCATTTCACGATTCACCGTCAGCTTCACAAACTTTTTTTTTTCAAAAGAATGTGATACATACGAGCATTTTGTGGGTTCACGCCAGCCGTTGCAAATACCATGAAGGAAAGCGCGTAGCGAAACAGCTTCTGTATTATATAGTGCAAAAGTTGCGACTACCAACTTGGTGGCTACGAGTGCCTCATAACTGCACCAACTCGTGTTCCACTTCATGGCAATGGCACTATTATAGATCACATTTTGTCTAACCTCATTAGTCCTCTTGAAGCAGCTGTCATCGAGGTGCCTGTCACAGATCATTATCCTATTTTTGCAAGCATAGGCATCTCCAATAATAATAAAATAAGTCGATGCTTCAAGAATATCTTAAATACTGCATCATTCATTAACATCATCGAGCAGTGTGATTGGTCGGCAGTTAGGAAATGCAATAATGCTGAAATAGCCTACCAACAATTTTCCTCTATCATTTCTAATGCAGTCACGGCCACTTCAACATTAGTACTAAGCAGAAAAAAGTACCTTGTCCCAATTAGTCCGTGGTTGACACCTAACCTGTTAAAATGTCCGCGGAAAAAGGATAACTTACACAAAAAGACGAAAAAATGATCTTTCAATGTTCACCTTCAAAAGCGCTATAAAGAATATTCAAACACATTAGCAAAGTTACTTAAAGCCGCTAAATTAATGTATTTCGAAGACAAAATAAAGCGAGCCGGAAATGATGTTAAGCAGCAGTGGAAAACTGTAAACAATTTTCTTGGCAGGACTACGGTACATTCAGATATAACTTTGATTCACTCAGAAAAACGTGTGATCGATAACCCATCTGATATTGCGAACTCTTTCAATGACTCATTCGGCATTGATATTCCTCAGTCGACAGCATCCCTCCAACACACTTGTTCACGATTACCACATTCATTCTTCCTTTATCCGACGTCACCCGAGGAAGTGTTCATCGTTATCAATACTATTAGGAATACAAGCGCTGGTCTCGATAAGTTCTTTGCTGCCGACATGAAACTGGTAGCTCATTTAATCTGTGATGCATTATGCCATATTATAAATCTTGTATTTGGAACTGGGTTCATCCTTACATCTCTGAAAAAAGCAAAAATTATTCCCGTTTTTAAAAAAAGCAACAAGCGTTTAATCTCCAATTACCGGCCTGTAGCAATTATTTCATTCTTCAGTAAGGTCATAGAAAAGCTTTTTGCGGGACGTTTATGGTGTTATCTAGACAAGTTTTACATTATTTCTAACAAACAGTTCAGTTTCAGGCCCGGTTGCTCAACTGAACTCGCCATGATATCGCTAACAGAGGAAATTAAATATGCTATTGACAGCGGTAGTGTTGTTGGAGGCGTTTTTCTTGACATTTCAAAAGCATTTGATTCTATTTCGCACGACATTTTATTTCAGAAACTAGAATCAATTGATGTATCTGGCGTCCCACTAGGACTAATTCGTAACTATCTGCGGGATCGAGAACAGGTGGCATATGTGTCCGGTACCTTTTCCAACCCTCAAACCATAAACATCAATGTTCCACAGGGTTCAATTTTGGGCCCGCTTATATTTTTAATTTACATAAACGATCTTCCTCAATGCCTAGCACATTCGTCCTGTATACTCTATGCGGACGATACCACTATATTAACTACAGATAAAGACGTTGACTCGATGTTTTTTAAACTAAATACCGACCTGATAAATATCGTTACATGGTTCAATAAGAATAAATTAAACATAAATGCTAAAAAGTCAAACTTTGTTGTATTTTCGTCACCTAATCTAATTATACCTAGGAACCCCTCTATCTTCGTAAGCGATACTCAAATTTATTCTACCTCTAGTACAATGTTTCTCGGGGTCAAATTAGATGAACATTTAAAGTTTAATTCACATGTTTTAAAGCGTACGCTGAAAGCCGCATATGCCATTCGAATATTTCTAAAAGTTCGCTCGCTCTTTCGTTTTGAAATATTGTTGTCACTTTACTACGCTTCCTTTCACAGCAACATAATCTATTGCATTTCATCATGGGGAAATATGTGCCACTCATTTATCAGTCATCCAACATCTTCAAAACCAAGCATTGAGAATAATAACGTTCAGTGGCGTCATGTCTAATGCATCATCCTTACTCTGGAATTTTATCAGTTCAGAAGCTGGCTAAATATTTTCTCGGCATTCTTATTTACAAATATGTGAATGGAAAACTTCCGATTCCTTTACTACACTCAAGTCAGTTTCCTCAGGCGTCATCGACTCGTTTTGCAAAGGCTAATAACTTCCTTTTACCCAAACCTAGGACTAATTATGGCAAGTTTACCACAAAATTTTCATCTGTTTCTCTGTGGAATTCTTTACCTTTAGAGATCAAAAATAGATCCCTCGAAATGTTTAAAAAAGGCTTGCGTTCGCACTTATTAAATTCTTAATGCATGATATTATATGAATTGAATGTTATTGCATTTTTCTGTTAGTTTTTTGTGCTCATCAGCACACCTTGTATAACTTATGTTCGTTATTTTGTGTTTATTTGTACATTTTGTATATCTTAATTTTTCTATCCTTACCGTAATAATGCTTAATATTATGCAGAGTGAATGTTATTACATTTTCGTGTTAGTTTTTGCATGCTTAGCTGTACATTTTTATAACTTACGTTCGCTATTTCGTGCTTATCTGTACATTTTGTCTACCTTAAATTTTCTTTCCTTACCACTCTTTACTATTGCGTTGTATCTCTCATGTATGATTTTATAGGAGGTCTCACTCAGTCTCGCGACTTTGAGACCTCCTTCTGTATTTGTACATAACACATGCACTTGTATCACTTGTATTTCAATTCTGAATTCTGAATACAAAAAGTGATGTTCTTGGTCAATATAGCACAAAAATATGGTGGTTTTGGGACGTTAAACCCCACACATGAATCGATCAATCAACAAAACAGCAGTCACTGGGCGAAATTCTACCACAGTGCTGCCTGAGGCACTAATTCTTTTTTACCTCAAACGAAATTCCAACACACTTACCTGTAAGTTTACACCGTGCAATGCTTGGCACTCGTCGAAAGGTAACGCTGTTTCTTCCTCGTTGCAGGCATACTTCACATCGGACAGCGTCTATCCTTTGTACAACACAATCTCGCGAAGGTGGCCGACCGCACACACCACATAGCGGAAACCATAGCGGAGAATAATAGCTGGCATTGCTGCTCGCCCGCTGCGGTGCAGTTTTCAGCGAAATGTCCCAATCTTCGCTGGTCTTGCGCGTTCCAAAGTGTCTACAACAGGACGCACATCGGACAAAGGCGATGGCAGCGTCGCATGGCTTTCACCATGCGTTTCTGCGTGTGCGAGGTGTAACAGGGCATGTTAAAACGTGCACGTATAGTGTACCTTGAGGCGGCTCTGTCTTATATAGCTGGTTCACAGCCAACTCGCCCCACGTTTCTCACGCACGAATGGCGCACTAAACGTACTCACATGTACCCATGAATGAGAATAAGCGTCTCAGTTGTTACTTCGCTGTGTCTGAAAAGCGCACCCGTTTCGCAAACGGAGACTGTGCAACAATTTGAGTTACCTTTGTGTACCTGGTAAATACAACAGAATTGTTCTAGTGAAAGCCCAATGCCAGCTTTTTCGTCCCCACCGGGAGATATGGGTGCGTGAGCGAGCATCTGTCTTTTCTACTCTGAGAGGCAAAGTACGCGTGGGAAATTTAGGCTCCCTAGCCGCCACGCGCTCATTGCGCCATCTTGCTGGTAACGCTGAAAACGCGATAGTTTGCCCACCTTATCCCGAGATGCCCATCACCAGCGGTAACTGCCAGATATAAATAGCTTGCCGTTTGGTACGTTGACCAACGTGCTCCCCGGTGGCTCAGTGGTTAACGCTTCGCATTATTTTCAGAATTTTCTTTCTTGCATTTTCATGTATATAGATAAGTTACAAATATACGGTGAGTGACGGCGACGCCGACGCCGGCGCGAAATCCAGTGGAGAGTGCCCATATAATTGCTATCACAAAAAAAAACAGACAATACAAAACACCACCGCAGCACCAACGAGAAACATTCATTGCTTTGTCGGATCGCCGGCCTGTTTGGGACTATGGTTGCGCGGCACACTCACAACCGTGAAGCTGACTTTCCCTTAACAATTTTTTTTTTTGTGCACGTGAGCACGCTTGGCGAATGGGTGCTCTTGCTGCTAGTTCTATTGGAGTCGGCCAAACCTTGTTACCTAAAGGTAGCATATATAGTAAAGCTAATCCACGTTGATAGTACCTAGCACCGCCCCCCCCCCCCCGTCACTTGCCTCCTTTTCCCTCTTGTTTCCTCCTCCTCACTGTTTATAATACATAAAGGTATCATAAATGTAACATATACACTAACTCTAACCTTGTCTAGAAAAATGACTTTATTCGTATCCCTCAGGGTATATTCGTAACCATCAGGGGTGCATAAAAGTGATGGTCGTTATCACAACGTGGCAAGCTGTGCAGGAACAAACACGCTTCGAGAAGAGTGTAGTTGTTCATGCTTAAGTTTGCCTCCAATTTATGTTTTTGTTTTGTGCAAGCAGGAAAGGCTAAACATATACGTATATCTGGAGGAATTTCCGATACGCAAATGGTGCCACATTAGGAACAGCAATGTCCATAAATGCGGCAAAGGCAAACATTCCCGTTGCATTGCTAGCAGCGCTTATGGTAGCACATCGCGCATTGCAACGCCATATTGGCGGGACGATATGATAAGAGAGCATTGTCACAAAGAACGAAATTGATTGTCGGAGAAGCTTCCTAAGACACACTTTATCGTATTTTCGCTTGCAGTGCATTCGGCCATCCCCGCTGCGGTGGTATAGTGGCTAAGGTAATATGCTGCTGACCCGCCGGTCGCGGGACTGAATCCCGGCTGGGATGGCTGCATTTTCGATGGGGGTGAAAATGCTGTGGGCCGGCGTGCTCGAATTCGAGGGCAGCTCAGAGAACCCCAACCGCTCAAAATTTCTGTAGTCCTCCACTACAGTTTTTAAATGGTGGCATTTGGTGTCGCGGCGTTTCATCGCGCGTGTCAGAGAAGTAAGTCATGTTTCTTTTAATTCTAGCTACATGCAGGTCATCTTTGCATTTTTATAATAGTTATTACCACAGACAGCTGGCCGGAATACGTAATTTCAACTATTCACACGCTTGCTTTCAGCTGCACTTCTGATTTCGCGTCTCTTACGCTAAACACCAGTACTTATCCCGGCTATTTTGACCATGCTTGTGCAATGGCCTTGTTAGAAACAGCATACCACTACTGTTAATATGCATCCGCCTGTGAATGACACGGTGTCTCATTTAATCTTTAGGAGACAAGACTTACTTGCCCGATAAAACAGTTTATGCTTTACCGAGCGGAACACGCCACAAATAGAGCTATCGGGTTGTGACCACACTGTTATAAATCCGAACTGCACTACCAAAAGGAACGGTGGAAACAATATCTACATTTACGAGATTTTCATCAATCGGTTGCTGTCAAGTTCAACAATGCAACAGCTTCGGTGTGACAGACATGTTCCTTCTAGGCTTCGAATTCAACATGCTATGTGCAATGGTCGAAGGTGCTCATGTCTTTTTCTACGTCACAAAAAGCGGTAACAATGTCCACCTATTGACACGATATACGCTTACATCTACATTTAACTAGCCATGAACACAAATAGTTGGACAAATTCATGCTAATTTTGTTTTGTTATTATAAAGTTGTCGATTTCATAAGCCGTTGTAATCAACATCATCAAGTCAAATCGCATCAAATTTTGACGTGTGAAAGGTGGGCAAAAAAGGCTAAAAAAGATAGAGACAAACTAATTTAGTAACGCGAGGCTAAATGCATGGACGCAGGTGTAAAATCAACATCATCAAGTCAAATCGCATCAAATTTTGACGTGTGAAAGGTGGGCAAAAAAGGCTAAAAAAGATAGAGACAAACTAATTTAGTAACGCGAGGCTAAATGCATGGACGCAGGTGTAAGCGTTCATGCATTCCTACGAGCATTAATATTAGTTGACCGTCGACACTGACTACCACACCACGGCCGCTGGATGAAAGAGTTCACTCTTTCATCCAGCGGCCGTAACCATACAATCATTGTCCGAATATGTCATAGATTGGTAGTAGCATCAGGCGTCTTTAGTGCACTAGCCTGCTTTTCTTGTTCCACCAGCTTTTGGTTACTGATGTAAAGGTGACAAATAGCCCTGACATGGTGGTCTAGTGGCTTAGGTACTCGGTTGCTGACCCGCAGGTCGCGGGATTGAATCCCGGCGGCGGTGGCTGTATTTTCGATGGCGGTGAAAATGCTGTAGGCTCATGTGCTCAGATTTGGGTGCACGTTAAAGAACCCCAGGTGATGGACATTTCCGGAGCCCTCTACTATGGTGTCTCTCAAAATCATATGGTAGTTTTGCGACGGTAAAGCTCACATATCAATCAATCAAAGGTAACAAATAATGAAGCAAATCATAAAGGTCAGAACAGTTTTGCAATAACACTTTTTTGCTTTTTCTTTTTTTCAGCACATCGCAACTAAGAAGCGGTAAAGAGACACACGGAAACATAACTCAAGAGCTTTACACCTCTTCCGCTAGACCAAACAAGTTATATCAGGCAAAATCCCTAGCATTGAATAGAGAGTATACTTGCTGTAATTCTATAGTTTAATTTCCGCTAGTTACGTGCATCTGTCTGATCGCAGGTCTCTATGCCACAATATAACATATCCGAAGTACCTGTGCACTGTACTAAATACGTGTAAATGCATGCGTAAGTGTTCAATACGACCTTATAGAACGACAAATCTCGATCAACTTTCAGCTATGTTGTTCGAGGTTCGTCTCATCTGTGAAGGCCAAAGAAACGACACACGACTGAATGTTATCTCTTTATTCAGACCTCGGCTTTACGTGAGCAGCTCAGCGCCCTGTCAAGCTTTCTTTACACATTCAAGCCCGTCAAGGCACAGTCAAAAATTCAAACTATTTCTCCGCTCTTATACACTTTCGGTATGTACAAACATATGATCTTGGTTCAGTAAATCACGCATCAACTGTATTTACAACACGCGATAGTGCTGCGCACGTTTTCAGAGAACGTTGCCCAACAATAAGAGGGAAACGCTGATAATAACAAGCGCCAGGCTGAGCGAGCGAAGGAATAAAGGAGAACATAACTAGAGCTGCTAACAAGGCGAACAACAAAGCGTGAACAACAGGAAAATTGTGAGTTTGGGCTGCACGTTATAAATGCTAGTCTAAGCGCCATTATTCTAGTTCTGCATATAGAAGACACTTACCTCACAATTTTGGAGGAGTTTAACGGTTACGCACGCATTGTTACCTATTCAATTTCCTGGTGTGCCTATTTACGCAACTAGAGGATAAGAAGGTATACGTCATGCTACACGTAATAGAATAAGCTTGGCGATAGGAATGAGCGGAGTAATGTGCCGAAAGACAGAACGAGAAAAGCATAGCTAGCGGAGTTTATAGCCAAACAAATGTGCCTTGAATTGCTAGCACTCGTAAACAAGGACGTAATACAGTATCAGAAGTTCAGATATATATTTCTGTTTAAATTGTGCCTGTACTTGTGGGCATGCATGCGTGTGCACGCATGTGTGTATGTGTGGTTTTACAGTAAAAGCTCGTTAGTTCAAACTCTGTTAATTTAAATTTAGTTAATTTGAACTGAATCCCTGGTATTGGTTCAGACTTGTGTATATATATGGAAAAAAACTCCCGATAATTTGAACGTGTTCGTATCCACAATAGTTAATTCGAACTGGGAGCCACTGGTTTTCATCGCTGTTCGCAGAAGCAGGCCTTGAGTGATCACAATGTGTTGCAAAACCACACCAAACCAAACCAAATTTACTAGAGATGCAAAACAACACAACAGCAACTTTTTTCTGCACAGGATAATTCTTACTCTGTGGACCCAACCTGAAAACGATGCTCATGAGGTCGTGACAAAACCACAAGCAAATCCAAATTACTGAATTCTTTTTATTTGTGCACGCTTGTTTTAATAAAGTTCGACATTATTGGCTTACTGTTCACATGGGTGCTTCTTACTGGCATATCACTGACAGATCAATCTTTTTTTTTTCTTGTTGTTGTCCATGAACCTGATTCATGAAACCACCTACCACACACAAGGTAGCGCCTAAGTCACGATAACAAGTCCAGAGGTGGCTACTTTAGGTTCTGTCAGCGCAGTGTGGCACGATGCCTGTTCTTTCTATCGCCCGCCCACTAATTCAAACTCGGCTTAATTCAAATAATTATGTAGTCTTCTTCGAGTTCCAATTAAAGAGCTTTTACTGTTTTTCAAAAAGGTGAGATTGAGGACATTAATCATGTCCTTTCATTTGTTCATGAAGTTTTGAGCAAGAATGAACAGTTGCATACCCTTTGCCATCGGCACAAGCACTACTCGACGTTTAGATAAGCACGTACACAAATGCACAAACAAATAAAAATAATTTGCCTAAGCACGCTGTCTTCTATGCTTAGTTATCACGGTGTAGTGCTCAAGCATATTGCATGGTGCTCAAAGCGTTCAGGTGGTATCAGTGTTGGACGTTTTTGATCCTGCAAGATAATCGTTCCATCAAAGTTTGAATACCTATGCAACCTCTTCTCTCAATGCTGTTCTCACTTGTTGTCAGTTCATAAGGCAGAAGCGTCATTGGTTCCGATCGTGTTTCTCCCCTTTGACTTTCATAAATTGCGTCCGCCTGTCCTTTCTTTTTTTATAAATAGCTCACTCCTCTCAGAAACCTTTCAATGCTACCGTCTTGTGGACATGATACAAGTTCCCCTCTGACTCCAGTTCCCCTCTGACTCCAGTTAATAACAGCAACCACATCATCACAGCATATCTGATTCATGCATAGAAGACAGCATGCAGCTGGGGCTTCGCTGTTCATCGCTATAATCTAAGGGCTAACGACGGAAATGAATGCAAACAAAATATCATAAGTGGTGCAGCACGTTCCTCTTGACGAGTGTATGTAGGCACTCCAGTAGACATAGGTCTTGTCGCTACCGATGATGCTCTGTGTCGACGAACAAGGTTGCAGTACCAGCCGGAAAAAAAACAGCAACCGCGATGCGAGAACAGTATATCATGGCAACCCGCGTACCAACGCGGCAAACGCGCAAACGTTTTCACGCGGGCTCGGCCGGCTGACCAAGCGCACATCGGCTCGTCGTCAGTGGTGCTGCTTGTGCCCGTTCATGTAGTCGTAGCTGTGATCGCCCGTCCGGGCTTTCCTCTTCTCGACTACGTCCTTAGGCACCGTCTTCAGGTCGTAGGCGAGCCCGAGCTTGGCCATGGTGTCGATGAAGAACGTGGTGAAGTTGAGCTTCCACCCGAGCTCGCTGGTCGAGTAGTCCCAGGGGAACGTGTGGTGGTAGTTGTGGAAGCCTTCGCCGATGGCAGCCCACGAGACGAAGCGGTTCTCGGCTGGCGAAATGTTCTTGTCGTAAGGTCGGTTGCCCCAGAGGTGGGCCGCGCTGTTCACGAGCCAGGTGAAGTTTAGCGAGATCACGTAGCGCAGCATGGTGGCGACAAAGAAGCCCACCCAGTAGCTCTCGCCGAACAGGTGGTGCGGCAGCACGGTCGACAGGTAGAAGCAGAAGAACGTAGTCAGAGGTACGTAGTACCTGTTTGAATGAGAAAGCGAGAAGCAGTGATTCGTAGAGGAAACTGTGAGACAACGGGTTGAAAATGTAGTTGTGCTAGCATCGACGTTCTGGAGTTATTTCGTCTATGTTCCCTGAACGGGTGTATAATCAGTCACTCAACACGTTTCTGCAATAAACTGCAAACTTGCAGAGCTACGAAGTACAACATAACCTATGACCAATATGTGGCCATGAATACTACAACGCCCTGCGTTGATGCAGGTCCCAAGCCCTGAAAAAAGAAGCACTCTTCTAAATCGGGAGTGAATATCGAATATCTAACATGGCGGTGGCGTTTCATCAAGTAGTGTTATATCAAGTAGTAGTTAGATGGGCTCCCTAACCTCAGTTGCGATGTACTACCTTGAGCTCCTGAGAACCAAATTTTCATCCGATTGCACGGAAAACCTGACTGCGGTTATACCGCTAACCATGATTCCTCCGAACAAAGGTTACAAAATGGGGGAACCCGTTTAAGAAGGCTCAGAACTTCACTATGGCATGACTTTTTAAAAGTTATACATTTTATTTCAGGTTAGCGTGCCCATGTAAGTAAGGTATTATGTTTACGTCAATGTCAGCAAGCGCTCCACTTGAGCATGGCAACACAGTTAAAGCCCTTCATAAGAGGCATGCTCCGGACAGCGATTTTCGTCTTTTATATGAGATGTCTCTTAATTCAGGGTACTTCGTATGCATTTTCTTACCAACTGGTATTTTCTTATACCCATTTGTTTCTTATATCAGTGTCTCTTATAAAGGGGGATGATTGTATTTGCGAGTATTGTCAAATAACCGTTGCGGTATAACAGAATTGCTTTATTACTGTTCACACGTGGGAAACGTGGTGTCTTTATTATAAATTTCTCTACGTCTATGACGGAAGAAGGGTATACTTGAGGGCTTGTTTCTTTTTTTAATACAATAATAATTATAACTGACAGACAATTATGGCAAGGAAAGTGTGGGTGATATTAGAGGCAATAGTATTGTATATATAAAGAAATAAAAGTGGATGAAAAGATAATTTGCCGTGGGTAGGAATGCCTGATTCGAAGCACCGGGTGCGTTATTCGAAGGTCACAGGTTCAGTTCCTGCCCACGGCAAGTTATCTTGTCATCAACTTTTCTTCTTCTCATTTGCATTACAAATATTGACTTCAGATAGAATACTTTGACTCGCAAACAAATTAGAGAATACTTTTGTAAATCGGAATGAACATACAAAAGACATCGTTATTACATTTCCTCATTTTCTGTTGTATTATCTACTTCGCACTCAGTGTTTCAATACACAAAGTATCATCATATTGTGCATCAGTCATATTTATCGCAGTGCTTTTCTTAGTGTTGTAAATACTATTGTTTCTGATGTATCACAATGTATTGTCACATCTCTTCTCACATATGTATTACATTTCAATGTTATTTTTAAGTAACATGTGTTTGCAGGAAATCACTAGGGTTATTCAACATGTTGCAAATTCCTAGTTTCAATTAAAATAGTGTATTATATTTGGATATATGCTAGACATCTTTATTTATGTTGGTTTTAGTGTTACTGCTGCCATGTGAGGGCCTTCAGGCACATTCAAGCTGTACTATGCAGCTTTTCGCCTGAAGGACTTCCAACAATTTCGTTGGAAAATAAAAGCATTTCTGATTGTGATATTCTCCCCTATATTTTCCTTGGCATAATTGTCTGTAAGTTCTCATTACCATTGTTTCTATAGCTATAAAAGTGATAAGCTGCATATTTGTCCACGTATCTTGAAATGAGTCTACTGCTTCGCTGTTCTTAATGTTTTCTTGTGACATACAAGCTTGCATAGGTGATGAGTTAAGTACAGTACGTTGTTGTGCAAGTGTGTATGACACAGTTTTTGGAGAAGCTGGTTGAGTAAATGTGAGTATCAAGTTATAGTTAGTGATTGTGATTGTGTATCGGGGTCCCGTTAGACCATTTTACGAAGCTTTAATATGGATCAGTGTACATAGCATAATATAACTATAAGGAGGCACATCCCGACATAGCGTCCGACCGACCAGTGCTGTTGCAGCGGACCATGCAAGTGTGCACATGCTGTCAAAGCTCACTAGGAGGTCAGAACTGTTCCAGCAGATGCATTTCGCAAGATCGTATCAAATGTCCGCTTGTAAGAAAATGTGCTTAATGTCGTGTTTCATACGCCTCTGTTGTTGCCTGCATGTATGACTCTGCACCTATTTCCCCATTGTAGGTAAGAATCTATAGAGTCCTTCAAAGGGGCATATCATCCATAGGAGATCCCACCACCACAAAACCAAATGCTCTAGTGTCTCTGAATACGCTGTGCATAGGCAGAAGCAGATATGTTACTCAGATAGTTGTTTTTTTACTTTTAAGGGGGTAAAAATCAATTATACTCTACACAGTTGCCTTAATGCAAACGAAAAAAAAATCACCACAAAAGGCGTACATGACCTACAGTCATCTTTCAGTTGGTGCAGCACTAACATATACCAGGATGAAAATCAGGAAATACACCGGGCAAAGGCTCGTCCTGGGTATTTTTAAAATTTTCATCCACGGATATGTTATTACTGTTCCAACTAAAGACGAATGTATGCCAACCAGCTCAATTTTCGTCGCATAGTATGAGATACTAAGTAACATCATTAGTAAGTTTTTAGACTTTTCATCTTCTAGCACGTGCAGCAAGAACGATGCAAACAAGTTACACAAACACGTAATCTGCCTACGAAATGCACATCAGGCTGCAAAACACTGACTCAGTAACGCATTCGACTTCGCGCCTGTGGTGTGCGTCTACGATCACGTTGCGCGCTCAGGTCTAATGTCTTACCGCACTATTACGCGTCGTGGAGTCGGGGTCGTACGAACGCATCAAGCGCCCGTGTTTTTTCTCTACACTATTTCCTGTTTTTGTTTACACCGCTTGCGACCCGCTGTTCTTCGAGTTCAATAGTAATGACACTTGTGTGTGAAAAAGCGACGAGTGAGGCTGCATACGTACGCCTTTTGGAACCTAATGACGGGGTCCTTGAGCAGGTCCGAGCAGTCCACAGCCTTGCCCTTGCGCATCACGTCCGGGTGCTTCTTGCACATGAGCCAGCCCACGTGCGCGAAAAAGAAGCCCCGGTTCACGTTGTGAGGGTCGGCATTGCTCTCCGAAAACTTGTGGTGCACCCGGTGGTCACGCGTCCACTCGTACAGGTCGTTCTGAAAGCGAAGGAAGAACACAAAATATGAACGGGCGTGCTTGGTTCAGTATAGTCACGAGCTGAGCCACTTAACACAATACCGAACAAATATTGAAGACGCAACCCAAACACTTGGCTTGCCTATTTGGGTATACCTAATGCTTCTTGAGCCACTTAAGCAGTAACCAACCATAAGAGGCCATGCTTTCACCCCTCTGACACACTGTCGAATTGCGAGAGGAATGAAATACTGTCACTGGGCTGAAGCAATTCATTATTACTGGAAGCAATAATTGATTGCTTTCCGTCCTCTTACTGTGTGTATGTAGTAATTTTTAGCATAAAATAAAAAAAACAGCCACATGCAACTTCCTACTTTTTTTTGCCCGTGCAATAGGTGCTGCGTTTAAAGGAGAGAGCTTAGTGGCTCTTCCAGAAGAAGAGTAACCGTTGTGGCTCGGGCATGACACTTCCATTCTACATGAGTGGAAGCTGACCAACGCCACCAACAATTTCCATAAACTGCCAGATCTGCCCTCTTCGTCATATCAGGTGAGGCCTGTTTAATATTCGGTCATGAGCTCCACTTTTGCACTGTCCAGAACCGAGGTACGTACGGAGCATGAATGCCGTCAGAAAAGACTCGCTCTTTAAAATTATATGTACCGTAAAAGGTGCTTTGTTATTCTATGGCTTGCATATTTTAAAACAATCTAGCTAAACTGATAGTGAGCTTAATAAGAAGCACGGCAAGGAATGACATCGTTGAGAAGCTTGCAGCGTCCCTGTCCAGCTGGTATAGTACATAGACATTTATGATAAAAAAAATAAAGCATGTAAAACATTGTTTTACGCTCAGGGCTTCGTGTTCATTGCCATGTGCGTCACCTTTTTTATTCGTTCAGTGTGTTAAGCGCCGTCTCATATTTTTATTGTGAAAATGCACCCACTCACTCAATCTGTCTGTCTTCGTCAGTACATAGAAATACCTGAGCACGAGAATAAACGTTATCTGTCGCACTTTTTTTGTATTCTATTCACAGGCGAAGTCAGTTTTGCTTGGAATGATAACTCTTTAAACAAGCACATCGAATTTATTTGCTATGATTCTAACTTACCCTTAAACTCCGGCCTGTTAGCCATGCGACATCCAAACACCCTTAATATGTCTATTAAAGTATCAACACCTGTAGTGCGTGTCTCCTTTCTGAGTGGCTGTTTCTCCACTCAGACAGGATAAGTTCTCCTTTGGCAAAAAAAAACAAACAAACAAAAGATCATCTGTTTGTCGACAAATGAGTTTCATTTGCAAGAACAGAAGCAGCGAGTTTTCGCTTTTCCGTAGAAGAACTCATCACTGGTCTTAGCTAACGTGTCAAAAACATCGCGTTATTTTAATTTTTTTATTTGTGTGTGGTGTGTGTGTGGTTACAAGCAACGACGGCTTTCTTAGCTTTTCTGCGTCAGCCACTTCACAATTTTGTTTTCCCTTAACGCTCGAGGAACTTCTTTACAGCGCTTCACAATTGTGATGGACCCTGCACAGAACCTTAAATGTTCCATTAGTGCCTCGGAACACGTGATTTTTTTTTCCTTGCTGAATGGCGTGCCTGTCACTCTTTTCTTTGGGTCTTATGTTCTTTGCGCTCGACTGAAGTCGTAAGAACGCTCCACGATAACTTCCATGAAAACAGTCTAAGCACGCGTAGGAAAACCCGACTTCTCGGCCGCAAACACGTTGCACGAGGATCCAGAGAAAGTCCGGCTTTCGGTATCAGCCCTTCGCTACCCGTGAGAACGACAAAGAAAAGGGGCACGACAGAGGAATGCATCTCAGTGCGAAAAAGAAATCGGAACACGTTGCAGTGGTCTCTTCTTGTTCTGATCATACGCGTGTCAGTTACACTGCCATGAAACTTTTCCCCACGGCGAAACTGATAGCTCCCCCTTAACTGTAATTGTTTCCCCTCATACGAAAACCACACTTGAAAATGAAAGCCACGGCTACTTTTCACCTTGCCATCTGGCAGTGAATCTAACTACCACGATCTCGATCGCTTCACGAGTCGTCATACTTCATGGGCATGATAGGGAGAATATTCTATGGCTGAAACCGGATTCTCGTCAAGCGTGATTATTTAACGAGACACAGCTGGAGAGAGTATGGGCGCGCGGCGAAAGAATAGCACTGAGGTTAGTTCACTACCCAACGCGTAAAGAAAGCGATACGATAAAAACAAAGCAAAAAAATTGTCCGTGCTGCAAGGGTGATAACATAAATGAGCTTACAAATCATGTAATAAAGCCGTATAAAAGACAAGTCACAAACCAAAAAAAATATATCGATACGAAATATGCCTCGCACACAGTTTCTGAGTTTGTTTTACTCTTTCCTCGTTTGTTTGTTGATATACGAATATTTCTTGCAGCGTGTTCGATTTCTGCATTGTGCATGTCTGCCGACCTGCTTGTTTTTCACCACCTACAACTTGTCGTGGCGTCAGCGAAGCTGTTAGCTGCTGTGTACAGCGGAGGAGAAAACAAAAGGCGTGACGTGTTTTTCGCGTGCGTTAGGTGTTCGTGATTGCAGGGATCAGTATAATGGAGTAGTGCCGCACCACTCCCGGCTTTAGCTTCCCAAGGCCAGCAAAGAACACGGAGCCGTGAGAACACTGCGAAGGACAACAGCCACGCGCGTTCGGTAACGTGAACCCTGAGGCGATAGCGCGGTTGACTCTTACGAGGAAAAAAAAGTTGCAATGAAGAGAAGCGGTCTTTTGAGAGGTGACACCAAGGAAATGTACAGCACCCTCCTGTGAATGTTTCTCACAGCGTACGGCATATTAACCTCAACAAGTTCCCGAACTCTTTAAGCGTTCTTCGGCAAGTTGCTGCCGAAAGTACGTGCCCAGACGCACATTTTTGAGATAGCGCTGTGAAGCCAAAAATCTGCTTCAGCTTTTTTCGCCAACTGAGCTGCTCCTGATAAATGATAATGCTATCTTAGAAGACTTACTGCAGTTACTGCCGTGTACTATGCTAAGTAATAAGAAAAAAGAAAACGAAAGGAACGAGCGAAGGCAAAACAGACAAAATGAAAGAAAGAAAACTAGGATAAAGAGAAAATGAGAGAATGAGTTATTGCAAGGCTGCAAAAATCAAACCTTGTAGCTACCTTTCCTTGATTATTCAGTGGTTGTATAGTAGAATGAGCGGACGATTAACCAAACTGCAAGCTGACGCAGGCATCGACTGTGGACGAGACCTATCAGGTCATTAATACGGCGTTACTTAGGGCACAAGAAAATCCCTAATGCATTTATTGTTTAAGGCTCATAAGGTTGCGAAAAGTATAGGAAAATGGGACATACTGCTGGTGTAGCCGTCGTTCAGTAGTATTTATCACTGTGGGTACTGAGAAACAAACGCTGGTTTCCAGCATGTCTTTTTTTTTTCTGCATAACCTAACCTAACCGCTTTTCCTCTAGCTTTTCTTTTTTCATGTAATCATTCATTGCCATGGTGAACACAGCGTCTTGGCGACTACTTGCAGCAAAATTAACCATTTATTTATAATACTTATTGTTACGCAGCCAGCAGACATGCTCTGTTATTCGCGAGTATGCAGGATAGGCTTTATGTTCGTGCCTATGCAAAACGAACTGTACTGTCATCTTTTGCTGTGGTGAACCGGGCTTGGCTATCAAACAAAAGCCATTGCTATAGTAGCAGGTGTGAAAAGCCTGGTCTGTGAAACAACGTGAATTACTTATTGCGAACATTTGCAACCTCTATGAACTGCAGGTCTCGGGATCGAATCCCGGCTGCGGCGGCAGCATTTTCGATGGAAGTGAAAGTGCTTGAGGCCTGTGTGCTCAGATTTGGGTGCATGTTAAAGAACCCCAGGTGGTCTAAATTTCCGGAGCCCTCCACTACGGCGTCTCTCATAATCTTATAATGGTTTGGGGACGTTAAATCCTACATATATATCAATCGATGAACGGAGTTCACTTCTCGTATTTTTGAACAGTTGGTTGTATTTTGGATGGATTGTGAGCACGCGACGGCTGCTGGCGAGCACAAGCCGTGACGTCACACTGACCGAGGAGCATGCAGGATGCACGTGTTCTTGTCCTCCCCTTCCTTTTCTTCACATCTCTTATCACGCTCTTTCCCTTCCACAACAGCACTGATGCTTTGCTCCGGTTGGAAGCAAGGCGCTGCGCGGCGCTCCCAACCGGGCTGCAGAAATCAGGTGCCTTCTTCTTTCAACCCCTACCACCATTTTCGCTGCTGTTCCGGTTCTTGCCGGTTTTAGGAACCGAACTGAGAGTTAAGCGACTCGAAAGACGCGGGTGATGGCTGGCATCGCTGACTCATCCGTTCCGGTTGTGTGTGACGTCACCAAACGTCACCTTCTCTCACGCTGTGGCTGCTAACGCGTCATCTTGTGAAAAACGCAATAAATTCATTATTTTGCCGTAGTTTATGCCTGGAGTGAAAATGGTCTCTATCGATTTCAGGGCCCAGTCTTTGAATTTGACTGAATATCTTGGTGATAAAAATTTTTTTCAGTATCCCTTTAAGCACCCCAGATGATCGAAATTTACGGAGCCCTCCACTGCGGCGTCTCCCATAAAATCATTTGGTGGTTTTGGGACGTTCAATTCCAGCAACAGGTACATTCGCAACAATCCGGCTCGAATTGTACAGCCAGCGTCAAATGAAACCCGAACAGCAGCAAGCCATTGCAATAATACAGTGCGCGCTGTCCATCTATCGCGATTGACAGGCGCGCGCATCCCGTTCGGCAGCTTTCCGCATATATAATCTGTGCCTGTTTGGAAGGATAAGTGGACGGCGCACACTATAGGCATCCGACGGTGTACCAGAGGGCACGACGAAGCCTTTTGGGCCGCCTCAGCATTGTTGGTACCGACCGACAGGGATACCGAGAAAATGAAACTCTCACTGAACACATTGATACGCTGATGAGTCAATGCGCTTTTTGGAGCGTTTTCAAAGAACGCTTCCTGGGCGCTTAAATTATCAGCCGTGACCCCCCTGCTAAGAACTAGAAAAGAAAAAAATATCCACGAGCAAGTCCGGTTTGGCTGCGTCTACTCGATAGGCTAGGTATTGGGAGACTCGGTTTTGCTGCGCCTACTCGCAAGGCTGCGTGTTCTG
This sequence comes from Rhipicephalus microplus, assembly GCF_043290135.1. Lineage (NCBI taxonomy): Eukaryota > Metazoa > Arthropoda > Arachnida > Ixodida > Ixodidae > Rhipicephalus > Rhipicephalus microplus. Next base: position 344,013,349 of record NC_134710.1, on the reverse strand, counting down.
GCGCTACCATCAGTTCTCGTAAACTGCATTGCCGGGTGCGTATAGCGTGGCGAAAGGGATGCCGCTGTTCGGGTTTCATTGAACGTTGATAGTACAATGCAAGCTAATAGTTAAGCCTTTCGTCAATGCAAGTTGGCTGATGGATCATGCGCCAACTTGTCCAGTGACAGTTGCGATCTTGTTCACCTGTTAAATCAGTGCGACAGTCCCACAATACAAGCTCAAAATGCGCTTGCGGCAGCAACTGTACCGTTCTTTCTACTGTACTGCCATTTCCTGTGTGCGAGACGAGGTTTGCTTTCGACACCGTGTGCAGGCATCGTAGTCGTTGTGTTCTCTCGTGGGCACACATGCTGCCCCGGTCATGAACGTTACCTCCTATTTGCCGACTTCGGCTCTTTCACTTTTACAACCTCGTTGCGAAGTGTCAGCGCCTGCTCAAAGGGAAAATTTTTCATTAGGTCACTAACACTGAACAGGTCATTGCAATCAGCTAAATGTTCAGCCACAGGCCGAGTGCTGTCGGGAATCATTTATTCCGTCATCGTTTTGTCATGAAGATCATCGATCGAACAACATTCATGCACACAGCTAAAACCCACCTCGAGGACTCAATTGCTGAATTTCAACGTGCCCCTTTTGTTGAAGACATTCCCCACTTACGTTCTCCCCTACTTGTACATAATAATTGTCATAACAATGATTGCGCCAGCGGAACACTCTTCTCGATCACTCAGGGAACCGTAATAGCCAGGGCTCTTTTGGCGAACTAACTCCTATTCGAGTCTCTATTTGCCCATGCGGAGTTCAAGTGGCCGTGTCGTCAGCAGAGCCAACGAAGTCTACATGTTGCGCATGCCCAATGGGGGCATTGATATAAGTGCGGGCTCTGTGAGTTATTCATTGAACTTGACGTGGTTACATAAAAGCACTGTCTGTTGAATGCAATCGTCGAATTTCTAGTAGAAAGTTATTTAATGTAAATAAATGTCCAACTACTGCGCCATGATGACGTTTGACGTTTCCCCAAGAGGCAAAATAACATCGGAAAATCATCCCGCCCAGTCAGTCATCGTTGAATTTCTAATTACTATTACGAAAACTGTAGGGCGATCATCGCTTTAGTACGTGTCTTCCTGATAAGAGAACGTGCAAAGTAATTCAAGCGATGCCGACAGACCTTTTTACCTCCCTTTGCTTTCCATCGTCGGGGTGTTTTATAGGCACCCATGACATGTCCCTCAGTGCAATCTTTTAAGCAATACGTGGCTAGATACCCAAAGTGAGATGGGGAAAGTTACGGAGGCCAGTGTAGTATACCGTCTCCAAGTGCAGGCAAATCACTCCCGTGTTCGCAGGGCCACCCACACTCGCGTCGTGTTCAGCCCCTTCTCGTCAGACTATCTTGTAGCAGCATAATGGCCGCTCGCAGTGGCGCCACATTTCAGCGCCTAAATGCCGCCCGGAGCTTTAGCGCCAATGTTGCGCAATCAGCAACACTGCTCGGGCAGCAAGATGAAAAAAAAAAAAAAAAAACTGCGAGAGAGGAGAGGAAGAGTCGCTGGCGCAAGGTCAATGCCGACTTGGGTCATTCACTCGCGTGGGGCGAGAGGGGCAGCGGAAGGGTGAGGAGTGAGAGAGAGCGGCCACACAGGTGACCTACATTCCACGCACCAGGCTTTGGCTCTTCTTGGGCGAGAGGAACGGCCGCATTGCCGTCGACGTTCCCAACGTGCAGATCGCGCCACAACGTCTACGCACAGTGCAGGGGGCGCGGTCATCGCGTTAGCTACAAGTTGGTGCCAAACTGCCCCGCACCTTAGAAGTGTGGCAGCTTGGGCTAGTTGGTATGGCATGACGATAGTTATAGCGCGAGAACAAAACGACGACACAGAGACAAGAAGGACACGAAAGACACGAGCGCTCGTGTCTTTCGTGTCCTTCTTGTCTCTGTGTCGTCGTTTTGTTCTCGCGCTATAACTATCGTCATGCCCCGCACCACCCGCTTTCGTGGTTCACGCTCGTTTACATGACCGAAATTCGAGGGTTTTCAGGGACTTTCAAGGCTGCATGTGCGAATTTTCAAGAACCACCTTCCCTGTCAATAACCCTTCTAAAACGTGGCGAGGGGAGGATAAAGGCTTGAAATAACTAGAGTTCATCGAAGAATGGTGACATCACTGGAGCAGAAGTCCAAAATATGGGTTCAGTGACGTTCTCTTTCTAGAAAACTTTAGTCATGGCTTTTAAAGTTGCATAGATAATCAATTTCTGTATATGACAGAAGTTGCAAACTTTTATTCAGAGGGAACGACTAAGGAACAGTAAATACGCAACGCCTTGTTGCTTTTTCTGAGTTTTCATATCAACATCCACTGTCTCGTGCTACTTGGTGTGGGCACTCATCCCGAGGCTGATTGACTTGATGATGCACGTCAAGTCACTGTCTCTGCCTTATATTCATATGAGTATGTTGTGGCTGTTAATTCCTTAATAGAAGCTTCTAGTTTCTTTTTCATTTTGTAAGCATTTCGTTTTCCTCATCAATGCAACATTTTTTTTTTCTGTTTCTCATCGTGCTGCTGCTTCATTTTCCGAGTTTCAAGAACTGCACGGCGTTAATACCGTGCAGAAGAAGCTAATGATGTTCCCAGTTCTTTTGTGATGGGCACATAACATATGCCACCTGCTACATTTACGGCATCACAAATAGTGCGCTGTGAAATGTGCGACAATGCTAATTAAAAGAAACTAAATTGAAGGATTTGTGAACATTCCAGCACTTTCAAGGCCTTGAAAACGAACTTTTCAAACTCAGGGGTTTTCATGGATTTCAAGAGCTCGCATGAGCCCTGCGCTGTTATTATTGTTACTGCGTTCATTTCTAGGGGTGAGATAGCGGCTCGGCACGTCTTTTTGCCGATTTCACCGAGCCTCCCAAACATGCTATGTTACGTAAAAATAGAACAAAATAAGAAGAAAGCAGGGTACGCCCGGCTTTACAGCATCAATAACAAGGAGGTGGACGGGCGGGGATCGGTACAGCTGATTATCAGCATATGCTAGCGGAAAGTTATCACAGTTTTTGCCTCCCGCGAAAAAGTAAAACATATTTCGCGTCCTTCGGGTAGGGAAGGCCCTAGCTGTATCCACGGGAATGCAGTCAATTTTATTCTGTTATCGAGGCTTCTTCCGAGCGGGATATTCAGCGTAGACGTGCAACCGCACTTCGAGACGGCGCCTGTACACGCAGGAAACGTTATGAAAGGATTGCGTGAATCGTAGGCAAAGAAAACGTAAAAGAAGCCCCGAGTTCTGAAGGTATTTTTGTTTCTTTTACTTGCGCTGTTCTTTGCCACATGGGAAACCAAACCATAAGTGATAATGGAGTGTTTGGAACCATCTAGTTACGTCGTATGTGTGTCGGCCATGGTGCAACAAAAAAAAAGGGGGGGGGGGCATAATCAGACCTTGAATGTGTCAGGCGGCGAGCGCACCAAATGATGGCGGGTTGGAGCATTCAAACAAAAGTGGCGGTAAACTGATCATAGCGCACGATTCCTCACAGGGTGTCCGTTAACCATGTCCATGTGGTACATTTGTGGAGATGCAGTGCTTTAATGTTCTTCTCGGATCGTTTCGGAAAGGACGGCGATCTTTAATGAAACGAGCCTCCACCACGGGGGGGGGGGGGGTAATCTCTTACAAGCGCAGATGCAATTGCTAATCATGCTGAATTCAGATAACCTCGGCCAGGCGGCACCCTTAAATGTATCCGACTAGTATACTTGTGCAACCAAAGAGAGCTCGCTTTTGTCGGCTGAACTTTTGTGCCATATAGAGTGAGACTTAGAAGGCAGCAGTGAACTCATCGCGAGCGAAACGTCTCCCTTCTCCTTCCCTAGCAAGTTCGGCTAAGCAGCGCAACCCAATTAGCACTCAGCGGGCGGCTATTTACGACGGCAGCGCCTCTCCAAATGAAGAGCCCCGACGCTTCGAGTTGACCGGCACGATACAGTTGATTCGACACACCCAACCGGAGGCTCCTTCGAGTAAGCCCCAGTGATGTAAGGAATTCGGGTGGTCCCCGTCTACGCGTCGTGGCTCTTGCTCACCGGGGTTGACCGCGGATTCACCACTCCCCGCGCAAACGGACGTGGCACGCAACTCAGCGGGCGTCTGAGCGCTCCTTCTGTCGACCTCGATGGCGCTTGCGTCGGCGTCGCTAAGTCGACGAGCGTCGCTTCACCCTCGTAACTGGATCGCGCGAAGACTCTCGCCCACGTAAGCGCGTTCAGTGCTCCTTTCTGTATCTCGTGATGCTGCAGCTCGTGCGCGCTTCGTGGTTAGCCCACTTATCGCTGGAAATAGTCACGATAGTATCGTCACTCGTATTACTGCAAGAATAGCCGGACGCGTGCAGCCCTCTTAGTCATTCATGTTGAACGCAGGTGACCATATAATAGTCGTTGAGTAGGGGGGTAGGGGAAAAATGAGAAATGCAGGGCAGCATTATTTTGGCAATAGCTCGCGTTCTTTAGACGCGACACACTTTATAAGCGGTCTACGTATACGCCAAAAAGGGATTATTGTATATCCACAAGAAACCGTGGGTGTTTAATTCACGTAATTCTTGTTTACTACTTTGCAATGTCCACACGGGTTCAGCTATGTCCAGCTTTTGAGAAAGTCTGCTAAAAGCGCTTGCGAATATAACGTGCAAGTCCAACTGTCATGCCGTGTCTGTGCGAGTGCGGTGGATCACCATTGACAACGTGCACATCGAAGGACGAGGGCAGGCGCTGCGCTCCTGAAACCGAGGCCGACGAGTCACGAGCACAGTACCTTGCCACTTTCGCAGATTCGATTGCCAACGTGGTGTTCTGCTTGGTTGCGCCTTTTCCAATGTCGTAATGCGAAGCATGAGTAATCGATACAAAAATGCATTGGGTAGATCAGAATTGCCACCGGAAACGGCGTGGCTGTGTCACACTACTTGTGTGTCAGTGTGTTGGGGGGGGGGGGGGGGGGTGATATGCGCATGGCGCAAGCTCTGCTCACGTATGCGACTCACCTGGCAAGCCATGCAGTTGAAGATCATAAGCACTACCCGCAGCGGGAAACGTGCCTTGTACGAGCGGTGAGACCAGAGCCTGTGCGCTCCGGCCGTGACACCCAGGCCGGCGCAGACTCCCCACGTGACAGCTGCAAGATGTTGTAATCCGTTAGTTTGGTGTGTAATCAAGACTTGAAAGGTATTGCTCTGATTCAAAATAGATTAACGTCAACAATGGACCGTATAAACACTGTTTTCGGATGCAGTGTTACTGCTGAAAAGCCTGCTCGGAAACAGCAGTTGAGAAAATAAGCATAATTTGTAATTTAGTTATAGCATTGAAATGTAGCTTTAAGTTCAGTTTTTCTGTCTAATAAATAGTAACTGATACATCACAAAGAAAATATAAATACAATAGGTTTCATGGTCAAAAGACTAATACATGCAAGTTCTTTGGTTGTATTGTGCCATTACTCACATAACATTTAAAAAATTTGAAGTAAGAGGGTGACTAGGAAAGTCATTTTTTCTCAGGCTCATATACCATATAAAATACTCTAAGAAGTTTACAGTGCTATATATATTATTGCCAAAGTTTTATCTATAGAGTTTGCGCTTGAGGCAGAACTGAAACGCTTGCAGATTTCGCCTGCGTTTTGCCTCACTTGCATGCACACAACCCTTCGCACAGATCGCACTGGCACAAACGTCAAAAGTGTCAGCTCGCTAGTCCCCAGTGCACCAAAGCAGCAGAGGCACTTACAGAAAACGGCTGTCTGCCACTTGACTTTGCTCGTGATGCTCAAATAGAGGCCGTAGAGGGCCATGGAATGCAGCAGGGCGAACACGGCCACATTACGCCACACCACCTCGGTCTTGAAGGCTGGCTGTACGGCTTTATCAGCCTCCTTTTGCACCGCCTGCTGCTCTTGCACAGTGGTGCTGGGGGATGTGATGATCTGCACCACAAGAGTAATGTCACACTTAAGTACTTGCATCAATGGCAGGGGCATCGCCAGTTTCGTCAGTAATATGAGAACTCGTTCGAAAAATACTCGCTTCCAACGAGCTACGCAAATGACACGTGTTCGATACAGGCTCCGGGTGAGGTACCCAACCGATGTGTCAGTTGTGCAACACGTGAGGAGCACAAGTGAACGTAATTTGGAGCTCGAAATCTCGCGCTATATACATCTCGTCAGTGCGGTAAGTGGACAGGCGGAGGGTAACGGCTTACACAACAGTTCATACGCGTGAGCGAGATATATTGTGAACACTTGACACAAAGGGTACACTACCACGGCATGCTGTTGCGCCGCACATGTGCCATCAGTCAGGGAGGCAGTGCACATACATTGTCATCACCAAGATGCGCTCAGGCAAAAACAAACGAAGCAAGTTCTTTAGGCCCCTTGCAAGAGCTAAGCATTTCTGCCACCACAACTGCATTAGTTAGATTGTCAGCACTACTCTCGACTCGTATCAAACGCGACCTTTTAACCTCCGAGCTAATGGAGTAAGAATTAAGACACAACTGACCTGCCATCATCAGGTGTGCGCTTTACTTTTTCTAGCGCGAACGTAGTGTTTTGTAACAGAAATGGAAAACAAAAGACTCAATCTCACTCGAGCACTTAGTCCGCCGCATTTGTAGTCCAGGTGAAGCAGCGCCAGGTACGAGCGCCCTTCTCTGATCTCCATGCTTCTGGTCCTCTGTGGAACACCGCTTACGTTGCTCAGCAAGAGAGCTGACCAACCACCACAACCACCCTATCCCAGGAACCAGTGAGAATTTGGGAATCCTCTACTACGGTTTGGCTGCATTTTACTCTCTCCATTTCCAAGCTACAAGTCCCAGCCCTTGCAGCTCGAAGAAGCAGACTGGTAGTACAAAGCAATCGGCTGAGAAAGAGACTTCTCGGATTCGACCAACAGCCTCTAGACTAGCCAGCCTAGAAGATGTCTTCTCGACACGTCTAGCGAGTTCGTTCAGCGAAAGCCTTGCTGTCCCCCGTCTTGCTTCGTACAGGGTCATTGAAGCTGGACGAGACGAAAGTGCCCCGAAACCAGCTTGCGCCAATGGAACGCATGTCGGAAAAAATATAAGCTTCCCTTCTTTTTGGGGGCCCGTCGACCCACGCACGCGAGCGCCAGACCTTGTGGTAACAATGGTCGTCAACCTTTCGTCTCTTTTTTGCAAGTTTCGCCGATAGTTCGCGGGCGAGTAGATTTTGGCGGGCAGCTAGTTCAGTTTGTGTGGCTAGGTGGTGATAGACAGGATGTTACGAACACTGCGCTCTTTATTTTCAAAAATGTACTAGTGAATACTGCTTGATTTCATTTGACGACGTACCGCTTTTATTCAACATCCTCCACCCCCAGTTATTTTTTAAAATATTTTAAACTGAAATACAACACCTGTGGTAATTCTGCTGGGTGGCTGTTATTGTTAAGAGTGCTTGTCATAAATTTTTCAGTACCTCTATCAGGCGGCCAAACCCGAATTCTATAAATTTCCTCCATGTAAAACTTCATTTGTCACTTCGACGGAGATTGAGTTATGTCAATGTTACATGGTAACTTTACAAGCTTCGAACAGAAGCCACAAGGGATTCGTTAGGCACTGCTGCACATTTTCTGCGTGCAAAATTTCGCGTCTAAAGCCTCCGAAGGGATTTTGAATCCTACGTGTGATTACGTATATTGAGTACTTTCATCACCTTGAAACTAGAAAAAAATGTTTTGACTTAAATCACAGGCACGTGTGCCTGGAAGCATGTCGGCAGTAAGGTTGACAAAAGGGCTGACAGCATTCTACTTTTCTTTTATATACGCGTCATCTCCACGCCGTACTCCGATAGTCGAAAACACTCCTAGTTGTCTCGGAGCTCTTTGATGTTTCGTTACTACGTAGATCACGTTGTCCTTTACAATATCAGATGAGCACAGCTATGCAGCGTTCAGAACGCGAAGTTCTTGCTAAGCACGGGTCCCACAACACTTCGCATTTAGTGCGTTGACGAATAAGGAAAATTAGCTTCGATCTCTGCTATGAATCTTTGTGTCGCAGGCACGTAAACACCACGTTGCGCACGAATAGGGTAGCTGGCACTGACTCAAGACACCTTTTCAAAATGGCGACACGACTGTTTTAGCCGATGCATGCTGCGGAGAATGCGTACACTTGTATACGTATTTTATTTTTGTAAGACGCTCGTTATGAGCAGAATATGTTGGGATAGAACATTTACGATTGATGGAATTCATACTTGTGCTGACTGCGGCTGTTTGGTAGTTTGCAGTTGTTGTTTTTTTCATAATTACAGATTATCGGGGGCCAGGTTACTTCATTCTCCCGCCAACCAAGATCGCCTGAATTCCGCTGTGAAGCACTGAGTTTAACTCGTTGGCTTAAGAAAGACCGCGTGACACAGACGTCGCAGGTGCCACAACGCACTGCAACCATGCGTTGTAGCAGATGCGAAAGAATGGCATGCACAAGCAGCAGCATCCCCCCCCCCCCGCCCCTTCCCCACTCCCACCGTCTTTTCGTCTTCTCGGGAGCAAATATTTCTGGCATGACTCATGCTTTTTTGTGCTCCATTCATAGCAGAGCGGCAGCGTGACATCACAGGCCTGTTCGGGCGGTCATTCTCGCTCAGGCAGCGCGTGGAGAAAGGTCGAGCGAGCAGCGTGTGGCAATGGTTCCACGGGCACAGCATCACCGGTCGGTCTATTCAGCCTGTCACGTACGCCGGTCAGTTCCCACTTGCCCGTCCTGCTTCCGTCCCGTCTCGAAGCACGTTCAAAGCTTCGTGTTGCGATTGACGGAAAAACGAATAAGGGCACCAAGAACGGATGAAGGAAGAAAATTTTCGAGGACTCCTCTCTTTGTTTGACACAACCTTAATGAAAAGCAAGTTGTGACACTGGGAAGAACGTTCGAAGTTACGCTCGCAATTATCGCCTGAAAAAGTGGGACAGTCTGAACGCCAAAGGTGTTAATTGAATCAAGTTTCCAATTTCACATCGAGTTTTGAAGTTCAAAAGAGAACGCTACGATGCCGAAACACCGGTGTATTTGAACCTCTTGGGATTATTTGACGTGCACATAAATAGTGGCAGAAGACAAATAAGCGATCATGTAATGTTGCCGCTGTCAGGCGGCATGGTGTTTGAATGAATCATCATGCCGCGTTATATGCAATCATGTAAAGTTCCCATGTTGCATACCAGGCAACTTGCGCGCGCGCGCGTGTGTGTGTGTTTCAGCCGGGCTTCGCAACTCCTGCGGGAGATCGGGTGCCCTGACGCCTCCATCCCGGTGCGCCGTATAGTTTGCGGGCATCGACGCCAGAACACTCTCCGAACCCTGCAGGCGTTATTGAAGAAAGTGTCTCCACGTACAGACAAAAGTTCGTGCCACCTATATGTTCTGCTCGTATGAGCGTTTCTGTCAGTGTTAAAAGGTGCATGAAAAAAAAACACGTCGAGAGGTGCGCAGACTAACTCATGGCGGTTTAAGCTTGGATGATGCAAGCATAACATCTTAGATAATTGACTTGTTTTTTTTTTCAAGTTCTGTCGAATGACGGCAAGCAAAAGGAGGAAACAAAATATATAATTACTTATCTTCGAGTAATTACAACACCGTGTAAAACTACATCTCTGTTAAATGCACCAAGTACTTCCACAGCCAGCCTCATTACTGACGGCATGTTGGAGGATGTAGTGAGTGAATGGCTTTTGCTCTTATGATAGTTCCAGAAAATTATGATATATATATTTGGAGAATATCACGGTACATATCAAATGTTTACAGCAAATATGGTGAGTAAATGCTGATGAGGATAAAAGAGAGATTCAGTAACCAATGTTTGACTGTAGAATTTTGCAGCAATTATGAATATTTCAATGTTTTTTATATAGCTGCATACTTATCTATCAATATTTTTTTCCTTTTAAGATAAAGAAGTCCATTCGGCATCAATATCGCAACCTTCACTGAACTAATCAGCACCTTGGCATAAAACAGTGCAACTTTGCAGCAGTTAAATAGACTGTCAGCCGGCCTTTTCAAGTACGTGTAATAAAACGTCTATCTCGGTGAATTAGTCACAGGAAACCCTGATTATGAGGAGCAAAGACTAATACTAACTGGTTGGGGTGGCAACAATCTTGAAAATAATTACTGGCAGCTTATTGCTATCGTCGGATTAGTTCATCGTGATTGAATTATGCGAGTGCATATTTTAGCAGCACGTAGTGCAGAAACCTGTAGGCTAACGAAGAAGTTTGAGAAAGTGTTACAGATTTCGCAACGTGCGATAGATCGGGAAATGTGAGGCGTAAAAGAAGAGGCCGGAAAACAGTGGTGTGGAAAGGTGAAACAAATGCCCTCCCCCTCTTTTGTTTTCCTTGTTTTGTGGTTGTATTTAGCTTAAATTGAATGCGCACACCACAAGACCGATACTATACTCTGGTCTGTTAAGTAACTCCTAAGCGCTGTAATAAACGAGCAGGCACTGCGTTCTCCTGCCCGGTGACCGCACTCCAGACAGACGTTCTTACTAATGTGAAAAATGAAATGAACAAAAAATAGAATCAACATTGCACGTAGCCCAAGTTGGGTAGTTTTTACTTTCTCAGTTCCCTCTAATTTCTTCACGCGGCCTAGAGCGGAGTAGGCTTACATAGTAAAGCTGTTTTGATATTGTCAATTAATAGTTTTTTTTTCATTTTTGATCGTGTAAATGTACTTCTGTAACCGAAAAAAAAAAAGAACGGCAGAAATCATCGTGCAAGAGCTCGTTGCAGAGAGTTCACGGAATTGCAATTATGTTGATACACACAAACATTGTAGTCTACTCCTGGACAATGCTTGCGTGCACCGGACTGAAAGACAAAGAAATGACCTTGCCCGGGCTTGGAGTTAGGCTGGTCAGCGCTTCAAAGGCTACCATTCACCGGCACTGTAAATGTGCCGGGTGAATAGTCTCCACTGTAAAAAGCCCCATTATTAGAGTGACGTACGGCGCCCCCCCCCCCCCCCCCAGAAGTTCCCAGGCTCCTATCCCGTGTATTGCTAAGCTGTCGTGGCCTGGGAATTTCTGACGACCCTGTACTTCTGAAGTTTATTTAGACGGCGCCATCACGTAGACTTCCTTTGAAACGGCACGGCGACGATATGTCTCTGCTGTCGTTGGCCGAGGAAATACAATAACGCTGAATTTCGAGTGTCGAGGGACTTTCGCGGTGTGGGAACTTGGTCTAGGCTGTAAAATACGAGTCCAGGCTACAGCAGAGTTTGTCCGAATAATCCGGAAAGTGCGTCGGCGCCACACGGTTGACGGGTTTGGCGGCTCTCGAGCGAAGGATTTTCTCTCGACAACACTGCCTCCAACATCCTCGTCGCGCACTCACCACTTGACTTAGCGAGAACCCCGGAAGTAGAGGTTCCGTCCTTAATCCCCACGTGTTCGTCCTAAATCCCAATTATGCATTCTCTTTTCGGTAATATCCTTATTTTATGCTGTTTTTATATCTATTTCTAACAAAATATTAAAAAAATACATGCAGGTGAATTTGGAATGCACTAGAGGTCATGCATGCGTGCCAGTTTGTAAAAACTTTATTTCATTCCTCGAACTTCTTGGTGCGTTTTGCTATTAGCCGGTCGGCTTCTCTATAGTGATACTTAGAGCATCAGTAATAGCTGCTACTATCCCACTTTTAGTCTAAGTTTTTGTGAATACGCGTTCTGAAGAGCACGTTTCTGTCAATCTTTTTTGTGTAACACATTTAAGTTTGGAATAGAAATTGAAGGAGTAATTTCAGCACGTTGTTTTTTTTTTTTGGGGGGGGGGGGGGTATGGTCGCACAAGAACAACTGGGTGAAATCACTCATTCAAGTTTTTACATGCGTTTCATAAAGAAAAGAATGGTATAAATGTCTTTTCAGCGCGCGTATTCAAGGTGTCAGCGTGCGCGTGTCTGCACCAACAGGACAAGTTGAGTGTCTCTGCGCATGCCCTTCACGACGACAAGGACGAGAGAACAGAGCGCCAGTTTACCTTTCGTGGGTGACACCCTAAAAGCGCGAGCACATTCATTCCTCATGCGATGAGCGACAGAGGAAGAGTGGGAAGAAAGCGCAACATGACGCCGTGCGTTGTTGGTGATTACAGACGCGCCTGGCGCTCTCCGGCCGAACAGATTCGCGCTGTGCACAGGTCTTCCTCGTTCCGCTTGAGCCGCGTGCGTACAGATACTTTCGCGGAGATTGTGTATTTGCTTTTCTTTTTTTTTGTTTGCATTTGCGCAGCTGGTGAAAGTGAGAGAAGACCCCTGTGCGTAAATCACGTTTTTTTTTTCCCTGCGCTGCACCACATTGCGATGGCGGCCGCTCCACAGCGGGCCTATAGTCCAAGCCGTTGTAGCAGGTAGGTCGATCCGGCGTCCGCCGGTACATGCGTTTGTAAAGTCACAACTCCAAAGGTTTTTCACCGAGACAGTGAGGGCCTTTGGGATCCGCACAGCAAACATGTTGGACACAAGCACCTTTTGGTGTCGTATGCGGGCACTCTCGAAATTCACACACCAAAAAGAATGCAGCCTAATCTAATGCTGGAACAAGCAACACTTACTGGCTACTATATAGCATCACATTTGAATCTTCTGCAGGCTGCATTAAAGCTAATGCAACAACAGCCTCCGTGCAGATGACTCCTCCCTCTATTTGTAGAATTCTTGCTTCGGCCTAGATAAAAAAAAAAGCTATTACACTTAAATTTGGGGTTAAAACTGTTGCCGACGCAGTGTTGTATGCAAGCGATCGGGCGATATGAAAAGAAAGATAAATGTAGGTGATTCGTTGTTTGTTGAATATAAGGTGGTGGTTTTGCGGACGCGAACAATATGACCCTTTTAGTATTTACTTTTTGTTTGACCTCCTGCACTTGGCACGTTTCACTAAGGATGGTGCAGAGCTTACCGCCGCGCTCTGGTTTACGCATTGTATGCGCTCAAGGTATTACTGCGAGTGCCGCAGGCAGGCGCCGTACCGTCTAGAATGTACTCATATGATTTTATTGTAATGTGGGCTTTAGCACCCCAAAACCGCCATATAATTATGAGAGATGCCGTAGTGGAGGGATCCGGAATTTTCGACCACCTGGGGTTCTTTAACGTGCAACCAAAGCTGAGCACACGGGCCTACAGCATTTGTGCCTCTACAGAAAATGCAGGCCCCGCAGCCGGAATTTGATCGCGTGAACTGCTGGTCACCATAGAAGTGTGGCAGCTTGGGCTAGTTGGTATGGCATGACGATAGTTATAGCGCGAGAACAAAACGACGACACAGATACAAGAAGGACACAGCCGAGTACCTTAGCCACTAGAACAACGCGGAGGGGTTGCTAGAGCGCAGTGAGTAATCAAGGTACCCTGGGATTGCGTAAACACCTAACGTGATGAGAGTGTACAAAATTGTAAGCGGAAAAATGTCTGCTGAGCGCGCCTTATAGCACTTGTTCGTACAAGACGAAATCGCGAGTCGCTTTGGGTGCACAGTACAAAAACGGTATAAAACTTAGTTTGACGAAACCTCTCTGTCCCCTGATTTATAACCAAATGCCCCACCTCCCCTTTCAACAACGCGCCTGCTTCTTCGTCGGGGATCTGCGAAATGTTTATGACGCAGGAAATACGTGGCAGCGTTTCCTTCCTCGTACTCTCTCGTCAGCCACCGTGGCTAATTGATTTCGAATGCGCCCTTTGTGCAGCTGAATATTACGAGCGGCCGACTGCCCGCGTGTTGGTTGTTTTTCGAGGACTCAGTCCTGGAAATCAGGGGGTTACCTTCTATACGCCACTTACAAGGGCGGCTGCGAAACAAAACGTCGCTACCGTGCGTATACGCATCGTGTCTCCACACACGTGAGTTCCTCGTAAGCGTGATCGAGACCTCCAAAACATGACCGGGGGCCCCCCACGCGTTGCCACGATTGCATGCCGGCCCGGCGCGGGAGCTATAGCGCATCTGTGTGAACAGGAGACCCCTCAGGGGAGGTGGAGGGCAATTTGTCTCTTAATTTTCTTTTCATCGAATGCCCCTACGGTTCGCCGGCGCATGTTCACCATAAATACGTGCGAGGAAGGCTTGGCGCATAGCGCGCGCTACCTTGAAGGTGGAAAACAAGAAAAGGAGGAAAGAACGGGGCTTCTTCGTTGGTCCGCTCGCTGATTGAGAATTTCTTGTACGCGGCGACGATTGAGGAAGTGCCGGCGGAACGCGCGCATTTCCTCCCAGCATTTGCCGCCCTGCGATCGATCGTCGCGTGTCCCTTCCTCACGCCACTGACTGACTCACGAGACGTTGGCATATCGCGAGACCGCTGTTGGGTGAACGCCAGATTCACGAATGCATCCCCCCCCCCCCCACACACACACACAACTTCAGACACCTCTTTCTTAATATCACCGATATACGCGCTATCAAGGACGTAGCCTAAAGGTTCACTAAGATGACACACGTGGTGTGGCGTTTCATTTTTTTTCTCTTATTCTTTCGCTTGTCATGCGCAGTAATGAACTCGATGAGTACGTGCGTCGTCACACGCGCAACGCCTGGCGGGACCACGAGCGCGCACTCTACAAAGTGAAGGAGGAAAAGGGGCACCGAGGTTGCTCTTGTAGATGAGTAACTAACCTGTCACGCCAATTGCACTATTTTGGGAGCAACTGCGAAGGAGTATAACCACGCTCTCGCGTTTAAAACGAAGCAACAGATATATTGCGCAAAAGAAAAAAATCTGGTATTTGTTGACTTAACAGGCCTTTCAAAGTTCGTGCAGGCATTTGACTGGCTGTACAATCGAAGTGCAAGCATCACATTAAGAAATATATTTCGGAATGTTTGCCGCAAGCCCACGGGATTCGAACTCACGACCACTCAGCATGCCCGTGCACTAACCACTACACAACGCCTCCTAGATTTCCCGTGCCTGCCGGATTATCGGCGGTCACTTGGGAAGAGACGGTCGTCGGAACTACGGTGGTGGCGCCACTCAAATAGGGATGTCTTCAAATAGGTTTTTACGTTTTTGAAGCTTATATACAACAAAAACAACGCAAAAATGTTTTAAAAAGGCGTAAACGTAAATATAAATAACCTTACGTAAGTGGCGCTGTTATTCAATAAGCAACTTTTTTAATACAAGGCATCTTTTAAAATCAGTAGCGAACACCAAAATTGCCGATCTCAAAGGCCAAGTACAAAGACCCTTACCCCTACGTAGGCAGCGCCGCCATAGATGACCGGCGTTTCGCGCTCATCCGGCAGGCACGGGAAATCTAGGTAACGTTGCACTACACCACACCACGCTACGGCGCTGTCTGAAAGGAAACAGGCTTGTGCATAGCCGGGCTAGACTGCACCTTTGCGCGGGCAGTCTATCCCGACCATGGCTTGTGCAGGCACACATGGGTCGTTTGCACACGGCGAGAACATTCCTGCAGTTACTCTGAAAAAAACGGGCGCTTTGTTCCACAAGGAGAAAAGTGCCCCTCCTTGCCGCGCCGTGTGCAATCTTTTGCGCACATTTCGTCTTTTGGAGGGGCAAAGAGCCCTTTTCGGTGTAACTGTGCAGTTCCCCCGAAAAACTTTTGAGACTGTGACCCTAACAGGAAGCACGCAAGTTCTTTCCTTCCTCTGCGGACCCAAATGACGGACCGTGTGAGTATTACAGGCGCGAAATAACGTCCTGGTATGCAGAATGTTACGAACAAGATAGACAGGAAAACCAAACTAAAGCACAGTGTTCCAGATGACTCACACCGATTGAATAACATGAGAGCAAATACGCTTATCGCTGCAGCTTGATATGTTTCAGCTGTAGAGGCGATACCGTCCGCGCTGTTGATGCTAAAGAACAGTGTATCCTTAAGAGCCGCGAAGGAAACGCAGAGACGAAGAAGTGATTACAGAGTACAGGAGCTTAAGAATCACCTGTCCTGTGCCCTGTGAGAGTGAGAGCTAAAATGTAATGGGGCCGAATAATGCCAGGCCAATTTGACCAACTGATATCGACCATGGTCGCTAGATAGACGTGCTTTCATCAAGTATAGTCATGGTTGAATCCAGTTCGGTGGCATATCAGCTGAGGCGTTTATCGTGTGCGAAAGGGCAGGATCATAGTGTCTCTTTTTAGAGAGATTCGGAAGCTCTAGTTTGCTCTCACACTCATAGAATGTCGTTGAAGGAGATGAAGATCAACATGCTAATGAGGATGAAGAATGTGTACGTGAAGCCAATGGCCAAATGAAACACTCCTAGCACGTTTGCCCTTCGCTGAACAAGTGTGTGAAACGACGGGCCCTTCGCATCGTGAGAAACAACCGCAATTGTCTCGCTAGACTGTATCTTTTTCTTTCTTCTTTTTTTTTTGTTATCTCACTCTGGAAACACAGTTCGCCCATGCCAGACGCCTCCACCGATGAATTCCTGTAATGGAAACCGGCGGCAGGGAGCATAAGGACAAAAAATGCGTGACTTGAAGCTCATTTGACACCGTTCTGTGGCGACTGCCCGCTAGCAAGGCCGTCCATACCAGCAGATGCATGGATGTGTCGCGCTGCTAACGTGCTGTTGGACACGCCTATGTCCATATAGGTTCGAGCATAATCGTGATCATTAAGGCAGGTGTAAACTAGCGCTCGATGTGTGCCCGTGTTTGCAATTTATGTGCTTGTAGTATGTATGGTGCATATTGCGTATTTGTCTCTGCTCATCTATACCCTTTCTTTTCTTTTTTTCTTGTGTTCTTTTGGGGGGGGGGGGGGGGGGTATGCAGCTGCCATGTTTCGTTCGCATGAAGAAAAAAAAAAGATCCACGAACAACTGAAAATTTATTAGACGAATTGACACTGATGTTTTAGTGAACTTTCGGGTCACTCTCAATGGCTTCGTGGTCGTGCGAGTCTCCTTCTGAGTGGAACGCGCAAAAACAATGGAATGGCGTGGCGTACTGTTGCGCCACAACCAACGGAGAATGAGCTGATGAGCTTCGATCTACCGTGATGAACATCACGCTTCGCCTAGATACGTATTCGCGAAGCACAACTGAAAAAAAAATCTAGGCTCATATCGCCATCATCCAACGTGTTCAGGTTTTCACGCAGACGTTTTCGTATCACTGGTGATACAACCTTGTGAATTTACTCAAGACAAACCGGCACACCAGTCAGGAAATCTCCTATACGAGAACCGGCATTAGAACTACTGCATCGCGACAAAAAAAGTAGCCGATAATCTTATCCCTTCCAGCAGTTATCTTTAATATATGTCACGCCACCTTGCATGGTAACGGGAACTAACTTGTGTCTGAGGTGACAACTAATATTGTCTCACAAAGAAAAACGAGCCCCTCAAATTTTCACACGCCTCCTTGAAGTGTTGCCAATGCGCCACACTTGCCACGAGCGTTACTAATGTCCCACAGACAGCGGTGACACTTTGCCGCGACTATAGACACATTCAATGCAATAGCTACAATATCTAAATACGATGCTCGCAAGGTCGTCTTCGTGTGTATGGAGAAATGACTGCTGTCTCGTTCGAAATGGGCACATTAGTGACTGTCATCGCTTTCAGAAACAAAATGCGGTGTTTGCGTGTCCCGGGATATTTTGCGGGCGAGTGTACGCAACTGCGTGACTTGTTCAGCACTACGCAAAACGGTGAGCGTGTTGCACTAATTACCACAAGCAAATTAGTTCGATATCCATTATTAGGTGAGAGGACGCGTTGGTCGGACGGATGACAACGCGAAGTCGACTTGAAGGGCAGAAAGATGGATACTGAACGCTCATATCTTGGAATCGTTAGTTCCTGTCGCAATGAAAATCAGAAGAATACCGTATACTAAACTCACCGCTAGGGTTCTTGGTTAATCTTGAGATTCCCCTGCTCTCTCTCTCTCTCACGCATCAAGGTCAGCTCCATGCTCACGCAGTAATCAGTCTCCATTATTTTCATTTTTTTATTTTGTGACGGCATCATACGGTTGGCGACAGTTATTCGGCCTTGTCATCCATCTTTGTCTCGCGTGAATACAAAAACGTTCCCTCTCGTTCGGTCATGGCGACTATTTCGTCATCTTTTGTATGTTCTCCCATTGTTACCTGGCGGTATTGTCTTTGCGCTGGGCAAAGAGGAACGAGGTTGTGTCGGAGAAAGCAAAACCGGAAAGTGCATGAGGGAAGCAGTTCCAAACGCTAATTTGCTCACAATTGAAAACGTGAATCATGAGACGACCAGTCTCCCTCACGCACTGCGCCTGCTCTCCTTGGTATCATTTCTTACTTTATCGAAACGAATACGGTCGTACTTTAACGTTGCCAAACTTGGTTTCTCTCTCTCTCTCTTTTGGTTTTCCTATGAATAATACTATGCGTGCCGTTCTTGGACACACGTTCAGGTAGGAGCCGTAGTACAATGCACTAACTAACGCAAATTTAATGTACACTACATACATTATTCATGACAACCTGCTTTAGAGAGGAGTTGTGATAAGCCAATAATGGTGTCAATAGTTGCTTGCAAAGCTGTATTCGCTAAAATAGGAGCAGTTTGATGCATTGCTGTTAAAGCCTTGGCAACAACATTTGTGAAATTATTCAACGTATATAGTCATGTCCCAATGCTATTTTAGACTGCAGGCGGTGCTTGAATGCATCTATCAGAATATGGAATAGCCTATGCGGTTTGGAGTTCTTTGCGGCTTCTTTGCGAATACGGGTTGCACTCATTTAACTATACTGGAGAAAGAGATGCTTATACCTGCGCCACACGGGTGCTTGGAAGGCAATCCAACTGATAGTCTATTGACTCAATGGTCAATAGTGGGCTGCTACACGGGGCACTTCGAAGGCCTTCAGGTCAAGTCTATCGAGTCAACGAAGGACCCCATAACTCCATCGAAACTTCTTTAGTCACTGAGCGAAGGAAGCGTAAACACCGCCAACGTGCCCTCTCGTTCACGTGTGTTTGCACAAACGCTTGGCAAAAAGGAATGTAACTAGTAAGCTTTAAAAGCAGTAAATGCGAGCGCTGTGGATTATTTGGTAGCATATTTTTGCCCCTCGAAACGCGGGAACTGCACATTCTCTCAACAACAAAGACTTGCTCGTCTTCACCGTGCCGCCTGGCCATGTGTCCCACGCTTCCCATAGTTTTGATGCTCAAAAACTCGAAAGTTAAATACATTTGTAACTGCAAATGAAAAATTTGATGAAAAATTTAAACGGCATCAGCACACATACCTAAGTTTCTAAATGAATTCACATTATTTACCTTTAGGTGACGTGAACACGAAAATAAATATCCGAAACACCACAAATTTATGCGAAAAATACCTGAACCACTCAACGGCCATTCATAAACTACCGTGCAGCAGCGCGGCAACTCCATCGAGTCGATTAAAGTTGTGGCGTTTCGATAGCCACCGACTGGATGGTCTTTGAAAAGGGTCCATAGTAGGTATTGTGTTCTGGCGTCTTAGCGTGACGCAAGAACACAACTCTGTGTCTGAAACCCTGCTTGCATTCTAATGAAAAGCAGTTCGCGTAAATTTGAAGTGCCGTAAGTTAGCGGTGAGCTAAGCTTTGCATCGCACTAATACGCTAAATCTCATATTACCTAACAGTGGGGGGGGGGGGGAGGGGGTTGATGGCTTACGTAATCAAAAAGCGGTTTTTGGAACCAGCACCGCGATTATGCATCAGAACCACAACGAAAGCCGTATCACGAGACACTGTTCTTGTTCAAGCTTGTACACTGTTCAAGAATATGAGTGCGTCGATGCAGCTGCAACATTAGGCACAACAGGGCCGCAGTATGGCTATTCGCTATCGTCGTTTCGGTATCTCCATCTATTCGCTTCAAGCTGTATGCTAAAGTCAAAATGCAAGTGGCCAGGACTAACATTATTGCTGTTCAGATGGAAGAAATAAATCGGCAGCTTTGGAGATACTTCTGATTGAACATTTCAGCAAAACTTGGGAGATAATTTGGTCACCGAATTGCTGATGCAGTGACATCGTTCGTTTTAGAAAGGAGTGCTGTGTGCACTCACGTTGGCACGGGAAAGAACGCGGCCGAGTGACCAGGCGTGAGCGGCGTCAGGTGTGGGGTGCCACCGCATGAGTACTCCATTTCACAACTTAAATATTCAATGTTGCACCACCTCTACTCGTGGGCCCACGTGAGCGCACGACGACGACCGAGCTGAGCGTTCGGTCGCACTTAACTGTTCACGGAGCGTGAGCAGATGTCGCAATAGTGGGAACGGAGGCATCGCTGTCTTTGGGAAGGTGCCTTCCGAAGGCCGCGCACGTCTCCTGTATGGCGAAAGCAGCTCTGAATTCTCAAGTCGGCCCTGGTCGGTTCCATCACCGGACTACTCTGCACTGAAACTTTATTAAACCGAAACGATTCACTTGTCAAGTGGTCGAACGTGCCTTTCTCGTCCACGACACGCATAGGCAGCGAACGGAGAGAACTTCTTTCAGAATTTCCGCCCGAACTCGGGCACAGACTTGGAAAAAGAATGACAGAAGCTGAAAATAGATTGGCGATTGATGCATATTTCATAACAATGCCTTTTTCACTGCGAAATTTCTCGATAGATAGATAGATAGATAGATAGATAGATAGATAGATAGATAGATAGATAGATAGATAGATAGATAGATAGATAGATAGATAGATAGATAGATAGATAGATAGATAGATACTTCTAAGCAGACAGCACCACGGAAAACAACAAATCTAGCGCTACTTCGCTATGCCATCCAGTAGACTCACTAATTAAACACCGTGGAGTACTGTATTGCCTCTGACAACCCTAGGGACAAATTGTTCGCCAGTGGGTCACTTTTGTTTTGCCGATGTATATCGACAATAACACATATATTTATATTCAGAGCCATTGGGAATGTTCGATTTTTTTTTTCTGCAAGCTGCTCAACAGATCTTGGCAACACAGATACGTGCTGTGAACGCCGTCACTTTCCTAGTAACTGGCACCTTGCTTGCCTTAAAGCCCTTGTTGATTACATTCTTGCTCACATTTTACAGATAACTTCTGGAACAATTTATCTTATTTCAGTGGATGTTGTACGTTTTACTGATATAAGGTGTAGTTCAGCATGGATTTCAATTAGAGCGTGGGCTTCATACTCTGATGACATTACATTGAGCGCAGTCCTTCCACTATTTAGGAACTCTTCGATTTATCGGCGAAGCCCGCGCAATGCCTTCTGACTTCTCTTCAACGTTGTAGAGCTCAGTCACCGTTCTGCCATCTGTCGGAACCAGAGCACACCGTCAGCGACTTTCTCCTCCCCGCTTCATCTGCTTTATTTCCGTCCTTCAACGCGCTTGAACGTCAGCTACGTCACTACGGTGCGGCCGCCATCCAGACGATTCTACAGGCAAGACGCCAAGTGGAAAAGACCGCCTTCGGAGCAAGCTGTTTGAGCAAAGGAAATGTGTGCCATCTAGTGATAAGCTGCACAACTAGCACTTTGCGTCAGAAGGCGGGAAACAATCCGTCATAGGTGAAGAAAAAAGAAAGAAAGGAAGCAATGGGGTAAAAGCGGTAGACGCAGCGCAGGGTCATTTCGCGGCCGGTAAAGCGCGCAATCACCACGACATGCACGCGCGTGACAATCGCCGTTTTCGCTAATTCCGCGGAACGAATCAGTTTAGTTGCCTCAATAAATTTGCAAAACCTATGCTTCACTGATGTTCAAGGCTCTTTACATTGCTCTTTTACGCTTCTCAATAGGGAAGAGAGTTGGTGCGAAATAGGGAACGAAAACTAATGGTACGACGTTTTACTATTGAAAGTTTATTACCCATGCTTCCTATTTATTGAATCGCTGTTTGGTTAACGGTGTAGTGAACAGTATGTGCCCTGCTGTTTCCAAAAAAAGAGGGATTTAAATACATGATCGTATTATAGTTGACACAAATCTGCACTGTCCTTTACTTTTTGATTTCGTTGTCCTTACTGATGGATAAGTTTTCAAGTTTGCGTGTTTGTCTACCTTGTTTTATTTTTTAATGTGTATTATAAACCATGGGCTTATCCAGAGTTTTTCGTTCGGAAGGAGGAGGGTTCTCTGGATACGCCAGTGTTATACATTAAACATTATATAGCGTGCCAAACTTTTTCACTCAAGTAACCTCTCCAGTTATGCTTACTATGCTTCCCTAGTCCGCTGCGGTGCTGTAGCGATAACAGCGCTTGGCTACTAGGACGAAGGTCGCGAGTTCGATACCGGCAACAGTTGTTCCATTTCTAAGGAAGTGAAAATCTTGGGGCCCCTGTACTGTGTGATGTCAGTGCATGCTTGAAAAAACACCTCATGGTCAAAATTTTCTATGCCCTCCACGTGCTAGACCACGTCTGATTGGTTGCCTGGCTCTCGGCTGATGACCTTGCTGCTGATGGCAGTTAGCATAGGCCCGTGTGCTCTGATTTGGGTGCACGTTAAATAGCCCCAGGTGGTCGAAAGTTCCGGAGCCCTCCACTTCGGCGTCTCTCATAATCATATGGTGGTTTTGGGACGTTAAACCCCACATATCAATCAAACCACAGAAGGAGAGTATGTTTCAGGGAAATTGTTTTCTACGGGGTCGGAGAGGGGTGCAATAGCTCTTTATGTATATCCTGGTGTTTTTGTGTGTGCTTGTATATATGCTGATGAAAAATTGAAAATTTTTGGAGTGGGTCTGAAACCCCAACCTTGGCTACGCCAGTGGTTTCTTGCAGTGGAAGTTGTCGGGAAATTGCGAGCCAAAGCAATGTATCGACTTCAAGAAATTCGAGCGTTGTGAGCAACACTTGTGAAAACCGCACGTGATTTCATATTTACTGGGCACTTGGAGGGAAGAGTAGAAGGCGCAATAATTTATGTTATGAGAGTGAATGTCTGTTAAGAATTGATTATAACTTCGGAGGCTCTATCTGGTGCCGTAAAATTAGCTTAACTGATGACTAACACATTCAGTACTATGAATCAACACAGGAACATATGAAAGCTTCGAGAATAGCTCTGCAATTATGGTCTTTCCGATGAGGGCCAGTCAAAAGTTTCAAATAACATTAAGTGGGAATAAGCCATATAGTCCTTTGCCCGAATAGATGGTACAACGTGGTCGTATTCGCCTAATGTGCGTGTCGTGTCTCTTGAAAATAACCGAAATGATGGAGAGTCGGAAATAAAGCACCAAAAGGCGCAGTGTCAGAACGATATCATCCCGTTCACATCTTTTAACGGCCGTTATGCTGATTATTCTTTGTGCATCCCATTAGGACCAAGGGATCACAGAGCACAGCATCACAGCGCGGTACCATCGGCGACAGCTTAGACGAAGAATTTGTACATCGAGTTAATCTACCGCCCTGCCTTCTCACCAATGAACGTCTTGTTTTTTTTTGCTTTTTTGTCTTCGACGGTTATCCATTTCATCAAACCGGATCGATTCCGGTCGTATACACATCTGGCGCATGGATGAAAAAATTTTGGCCATGCCGCATTGGCGCTGCTGGAAGGTCACACGCGGTGCCCCAACGATCAGTCGTTTCTTGAGCGAGTTGTGAGATGTGCCACAGATTTTGCGCGAGTATCGTCTTGTTGGCGTTGAAACCGCGGGAGTCTCTCTTACGTGACATACATTTGCCTTTTTTCCCTTTTGCCGGAACGGCGCCCCGCAGCAACCGCTACCAAGAAAAGTCGGTCACACCACAAATTGAAAGAACAAGATGTGAAAAAAAAAAGTATGAGAGGAGAAGCAGAAACGATTCCTGACAATATGCGGTCGAGTGGACTGCGCCTCTGGCAATCAGTTCAGTTTACTGGAGCGACTGATAAGGAGGGGAAAGGCAAACTACGTGCCGCACATACCGGGACCAGCTTGGCCACCGCTGACTTCGCGCAGTACGCAGATGCGGAAGATATTCAATTCAGATTCACATTTGCGGGGACCTCCTCTTGGCAGGTGTAAGTCGCCGAGGTACGAGACAAGATTGTGTGACATAAGTTCAACGAAAAAAAAAAGGACGGGGGGGGGGGGGGAGTGAAACAGAATGCCTGTGGGGCATGCTCTTTGGTTTTTGACTAGACCACATTCAGAACAGTGTCCCTATAGTACACCTCATGAGTCAAACCGGTGTGCGAATGTCATATTGTTACTTGGTACTAATTAACGCGAGTGGTAACGTCACCAGCTACGGGGCAGTTGCGCCATGTGGCCGTAAGGTAACGTAGCTACGCGTTTCAAATGTTATTGCTGATTGGTGGAGCACCCAGTTCAACTTGGTTAGTCTAATGCCCGCTTACTCGGCTATGCAGCAGTAGAGATTTTGAGGTTGAAGTTGCTTTTTCGGCGAAATGGGAAGGAAGAAGTGGGCGGGGGGGGGGGGGGCACTTTATTTTTGAATGAAATTCTTGTGTCATTTTACATTTGCACCAAAACGGCTCTTATATATGCTGTTCGATGCTCTCCACACCCCCTTCCTTCCAATCCCAACCGTAGTAAGGATGAGCGTGCGCAAATTACTTTTCCAGATGACATCGTTGTCCAATTACGTATTTTAACACCTCATGATCCATTGTAGGCTGCGGATTTATTCCCCTGTTGCAATCGCATTTATGTTTCACCTTTGCTACAACTATACGGTAACCACTCGGGCATACTTTTGTATGTTTATCAGCTGCTATATGTGATAAATGTATACATGAGGAGACAACCTTTTCCATTGTTACGGCGCCTCTGTTTCTGCTCGATGCGTAGAGCGCTGAAACTTCCTGTTTGTGAAAGCCTTCCTTTCTAATTTCGCAATGGTTACAATGCTACTATCTTGTGCGTCGGGCAGACAATCGCGTCTATAGTATGCTGACAAAAAAAAAAAAAAACCAAACACTTATCTGACAAATATATTCAGACAAAAAAAAGGACAAAACAAACATGCAATCTATTCTTTTAGATGCTAGAGATCGGGAAAGGATACCGAAAATCTGCTTCGATCGCATCTGGACTACCCACGGCACTGGCGTAGATTGCCAGCTGGACTGAGAGACGCCGCCATAAAGCGCGGTCACGAGTTGCGGTGGCAAGGCCTAGTGAAGTGTGGCCAGCTTTTGCAGTAGATTAAGTAGGCATACTATCATGAAATCGCTTACCTTGAGATCGGCTGATCGACTCACGTTATCTGTCGTCACTGCTGGATTCCAAGTAATGGAAAGTTTTCTGCGTTAGACAGCGGATGACGGTAGGTGTCGCTGAGCGGAATGAGCAGTTCGCGCCAATCCTGAATTGACTCTCGCGAGCTTTCGACTATAGCACACGACACGCATGAACGCTCTCATACTTGACTCCTCACCTCTCGGGCACTTCCTGGCCCCTAGTCCGCCTGGGTGGTAGAGTATAATACGTCGTTTTGTTGTCGCAGGTTCGTTCGCGGACGTAAAGGTCGCATTTCGATTGAGGTGAAAGGCTAGAGGCACGTCTATTGGGAGATGCCAGCGCACTTTAAAGAAAGCCAAATTGTAAAAATTGCTGGAGCTCTTTTATTCTTCTTCTTCTTCTTCTTCTTCTTCTTCTTCTTCTTCTTCTTCTTCTTCTTCTTCTTCTTCTTCTTCTTCTTCTTCTTCTTCTTCTTCTTCTTCTTCTTCTTCTTCTTCTTCTTCTTCTTCTTCTTCTTCTTCTTATTATTATTATTATTATTATTATTATGAGTAGCAGTAGTAGTAGTACTAGTGTTGCTGGCCCCAAGAACCGTATTGATTGTATATCGCTGGAAATAGATTCTCACCACAAACCCAGTTGCTTGGAAGAGCTTGACGCGGCCAAGCGGATAGCACCGCCAGCTGTTTATCTGCTGCGTGATGGTGTGCGGCGAGATTGCGTGGCGCTGTATCGCGCGATGCTCGTACGCACGCAATGGTACGTTCCTTGGTCCGTTGCACTCTAGTCTTGAGTACAGGTTCCCACGAAGATCTGTCGACTCGGCAAGGACAATATGTTCGATAGGGGGTTGAATTGTGCAATAAAAAAAAATCACAGCTTATCCGCTGAGGGCATGATGATGAGTGGGGCGAAGCATCCGTTTGTCCATTCGTTCTTGGTTCCGTCCGTCCATGCATCCGTCTGTGCGTCCGTCTGTGCGTCCGTCCGTTCTTCCATCGATTCATGCGTCCATCCATCCATGCGTCCGTCAGTGCATCTGTCTGTATGCCTGTCCATCCATCCATCTAGTGAACACTTCGAGTATCACCTTCTCGCATCTTTTCATCATATATTCAGCATATAAAAGTAGCCATCCAGCGGACATTCCAAGGACTAAACAAAACGTGGCACTCGCACACTTTCTAACAGCCTGCGCTTCGTGTCTACTTTCCAACTTTCACCGCCTATAGTTCACGGCTATGTATATACTGGTTCCCTGTATTCATGGCACTGTGGCCCAACCCTCGCTAGAGCTTGCTAAAACCAAGGAGGTTACGCCCAGCGAATTTGTCGTCTGCTAGTTTGCCTGTCCCTCTGTCCACGCATCTGTCCATGCGTCCATATAGTGAAAATTCCAATTACTACCATCCCGCACCTCCTGTGGCACGTCCACGCTTCTAGAGCGGATATGTGCCACCGGTGGATACTTGATATATACATACTTCGCGGACGCACGACCCATGCCTTAAGGAGCTTCGCCCCTAAAGCGATTATACGTTTGCATTAAACTGTTTTTTCTCGAACTCCTTGCAAAGATTGTGACCTAACAGGGCAAGTACTTTCCGAAACAACACAATGCTTGTCAACTGAACTGTCCCACCTGAATTTTTAAGGTTGAAATACGATGCGTAAATGTCACGAATGGTTGTTTCTTACGTTTTGTCAAGTGTTGCATTCAGTCACCTCGCGTGCTGATCGGGTAACTGAGCCTTAGGATTGCTACGGCATCTTTTCGATGCCTACAGTATAGTTTAGGCCGCTGTGCATACAAACAGCACGTTTTTGCACTTGCTTCGGTGTATTTATTTCTTTATTTAGTTGAGTGTGGAACATTTTTTGTGTCTATGTCATGCGTGCGTGCTCTTCATATTTTTTGGACAGACAGGAACGCGGAACAGCTGTTGTGGACGCTGGCTACGAATTTAAAGTTTATTGCACAATGATATATACCCGATGTAACGTGTTGAGCACATAAGAATAGAGAAATAAAAAAAAAACACTCATAATGACCACAAAGAAGTATCTCGAGGCTGGCGAATAAAAATAGCCTTTAGTTATCAATTTATTTCTACATAGCTCTACCGAAGTGGCCGTAACGCACGTATTTATAAAAGCCCGACGTTTCGTTCTCAAAAGGAAGCAAGTAATATTACAGAAGGCACTCGTGTATGGAAGACAGAATCCCCATAAACTATCTGAGTCGCTTCTGCGCAAAAATTACTTATAGAGGGAGGTTAGCACAACAGTAAATTCTTGCATCTTTCTGGCTGTCCGAGGAATATGACCACTGCTCACGAGAAAGTGGAAAGTCTATTAGTGCTTTTTTTTTCTTAGCGCCACTTTCCATAACTCATTACTCGGAAACTGACTTGCGCGACTTGTTGGAACGAACGATAACATGACTGCGTACTAGATGGAATCGATAGACATGGTGTACACGGATAATATGTCTACTCCAAACACAAAGAGGTCAAATACCACTGGACAATGAGGCGCGGGAATAGCGTATGTCCTTTGTTAATTTTTTCTGACCATTAGAATTTAGCCCCCAAAGCAATGCGGGCGCTGATAGACGCAGTGCGATGCAACCATCAGTCTACCTGTAATGAAGCTGCGACGTCCACGGACTTGTCGTGCATACGTTTCGCCGAACACCGCACGACAGTATACACATGAACTCAATAATAGAGGCGGATAGCGAGTGTACTATACCAAAAGTGGGTGGTGTCATTATCTGTGGATCGTAAGCAGCTGCCCGACAAAAGTGTATACCCACTGAGTTACCACTGTTTCCTCCAACACAAGTTACGGTCATTCAGACTTAAAATCCTTTTGACTATTGGAATCTGTTCACGGAGTTGTGTACATATTACCGGATTACAAGTATATCCGTTGGAGTGGCGAAGCCACCAAATTACAACACTCTGCAAGTAATCCACCGCGTATATATATAATACAAAAGTCGCAAAAACTTGGCCCGCCGAAGTTTGGGTAATGGTCCACAGCCCGCACGTCACACTCTCTGGCCCATATTTCTCCGATGAGCTCGAATGTCCGTGGCATCGCTAAATGGTGCCCGTGTTATTTTCTCGCCTATCGTGTTTCCTTACCTTGTGTTCGGGTAAGCTACACAGAGGTAACTAATAGTAAGCATTGTTTTTTCGTGAGGATCCTCACGTAGTCAAAAAACCACGGTACCAAAGCCCCACCTTCAAGATCGATGTCCATATTTTAGTAACTGTGGAGATCACCATCGATGTTTCCTGAATCCTGACGTCGAATTTTTTTCAGAGGTCGAAAATACCTCTTTTCAAACTGCAATGGCACAGCTGACATTCTGTTTCACCTCACCGCATATACCACTGGAGAGAACCGGCTTTTGCTGATCCGAGTTGGAGACCCCCAATATATTACACGGACACTGCGCGGTGTCACCTTATGGCAGACGGAATTTAGCATCTTTCTTTCTTTCTTTGATTTATTGATTGATATGTGGGGTTTAACGTCCCAAAACCACCATATGTATACGAGAGACGCCGTAGTGGAGGGCTCCGGAAATTTCGACCACCTGGGGTTCTTTAACGTGCACGCAAATCTGAGCACACGGGCCTACAACATTTCCGCCTCCATCGGAAATGCAGCCGGGATACAAACCCGCGACCTGCGGGTCACCAGCCGAGTACCGCCTTAGCCACTAGACCACCGCGGCAGGGTTCTTTCTTTCTTTCTTTCTTTCTTTCTTTCTTTCTTTCTTTCTTTCTTTCTTTCTTTCTTTCTTTCTTTCTTTCTTTCTTTCTTTCTTTCTTTCTTTCTTTCTTTCTTTCTTTCTTTCTTTCTTTCTTTCTTTCTTTCTCTCTTTCTTTCTTTCTTTCTTTTTCTTGATGAATCACTACCACCCATATAATACAACATCCTATAATACATCTCAGGCCCACTAAAGTTGTCTCGTCTTTTTAGAACGTTTCGCCCCAGTTTTCTTTTCTTTTTCTTTCTGTGTTTTGCAGTCAAGGGTATCGATTCCTGCCTTGAAGCCGCAATCATGGCCGTGTCACGCGCCGCCACCTTTACGAAAACACCAATTCCACGCTCAGCGCAGAACTTTTTTCCTCTAACTGCCCTCGCGTATACATATATTATTATTTTTTTGTCCTTTCAGTCGGCATCTTTTTCCGTTGGCAGCGGAACGATGCCGGTTAGCACGCTCGCAACATCGGAATAATCTCGAACATTCTCTTTCCTTCTGAAGCCGGGGTGGCTTAAATACATACTGGCATCGGCACGTTCCGCACGTCAGAGAGCATTCGCTTCCTTGTTGGGGCCGTCAACACGTGGTCAATGCCACCTGAGTTGCTGCCTTGTGGCCGTCAGCTTCCTCTGCTATGAGAAGCTGTAAAATCTTTGACGAGTTATACGCTCGTAGCTAAAGGCATCGCCCAATTGCTTATTTTTGTCAACGTCGTCGAGTCGACGCCGCCACTCTTTAGCGCGGACATTTAGCTCGCATTACCAGGGAAAACAAACAAGCAAGCCGGAAACTTGTCAAGAACCCTATTTCTATTTTGTATCCTGGCTGCCACAGGAATCTTCACGCTTTCCCATTTCAATATTCACCTTTTCATTTAATTTTCCTGCGTTGCCCTCGGCACGTTTTGGTAGGGTTTCTTAAGGACCGGGACAATTTATGAATCGCCAGAATGGTAGCCTTCGAGACGGAGAGGTGCTTTAATTTCACTTTCAATTTATTCTACACTGAAATGGAAGAATGCCCGAACAAAAAGTAGCAATTCCCCCTTGACAAGGTTCAATCCCACACAAGACATACAACAACGAGCGTTATAATACAAACTTTTACGCGACTTTCCCGCTCGGGGAAGGACGCAGCACGCCGTGCACATCGGGGAAGACCGTGGATTGCACTGAAGCGACAAGTTGAGAGCGGTGCAATACTTCGCGCGAAAAAATATTTCAAGTGTTTCCCTCTTCATAAGGCCTATAGGTGATGTCAAAAATTACTTTACGATGACCAAATCAAGAGCACCGCTGAGGGCTACAGAACTGAACACCGTAGATATTTCTTAGCAAGCGCATTTTTATCGCGCGTAGTTGAAATAAACCAAGAGAAAACTGTGCAGCCATATTGCTATGAAAAGGTGAGGGTGTGTTTCGGTTGACTTCATTTGTGAATTGCCACGATTATTTTTTTTCCTCTTCGTAATAGGAGAGAAAAGGGGTTTGAAGCAGATGTAGCAGTGACGAACACTGTTCTTTGAGCTCACAAAAGCACTTTCTAGGTATCATCGCCTGAAGTACGACAGTATAACGCAATCTAAATTTGCGTAAAAAAGCAAAGTATGCTCATTCCGGAACAGAATAATAAGTCAAAGTATCCTATAAGGCTTATCCTAAGGGCGACATCGTTTACATGGTTTCAAAAATCGTATTTTTTATTAGTGGTGGCTGGCAGTCCAAGGCGCTGCTGTAATTCCAGGAGCTTTCCGGCGCAATATAACTATATAATGCTTCAAGAAGCCCCGTCTGGATTTGTTGTATATCGCGAGCATTTTCTGAGCATTCGTGTGTGACATCAGCTGATTGATTTACTTTGGCGTCTTTCTTAGCACAAAGGAACATATGAACTCAATAAAAATGATTATTTTTTTTCTTAAGTTTGGCGCACCGGAAATATTACACGAAAATTCAACAGTTGCAATTTCAGTTAAATTATGTTAGAATCGTCTCAGCGGTGGTGTGATCATTAAATTACGATTCTTACTGATCTGATGTTTTTTTTAAACACTACCAACACACTTCACCAGGAACCAAATCTTTCGCTAACTCATTTGAACATGTGGCGCCTATCTCTGCGCTAAGAAATATCCAATGTACGTATATGATGTTTGTTGCAAGTGCGAGCGTCAAAAGCAATGATCAACGTTTGGTGTTGGTAGAACAAAGACGAGATAAGAAGTGAGGCATTATAGCTCGTTTACGTGGGGTTAATTTCAGAAAACTATGTATCAACAAAAGGATCTGATGCAGCTTCTTGTCGACAATGTCGCAACATAACAAGGCACGCTCAATGAGATCAGCCAGCACCGCTCTTATTGCGGAGTCTACAGTACATGCGTGGTGGACCCATTGGGCCCTTCAACTATTTCTACGGAATTACATGTAATTCTTCCAGAGCAAGAAGGTTATGGTGTTGAAGCTTGTGACACTACTTGAACACCATGGCCTTTTTGTATTAGAGCTTGTTTCAGTGCTTCGGTCATGTTCGAACAATTCGCACTTACCCAGGTTACCTGAAAGGAAGCTGTGGAAATTGCGTGTGCAAGCGACTTTCGGTGCAGCCGAAAACACCAGCCACATTGCGTTCGCTTGCACTGCTTTTACTTACGCACCTATGCTTTTTGCGTACGCCCCACGGACAGCGTCTCCTATTCTTAGGTCCTTCATTATTAAAAATGCCGAATGTTTGGTGCATTCCGAAGCACCTATTTGGACGTATAGGCAAACCGGCATAATTGCGATATTTCTTTCAAGGGTATGAAGACCGCGAGACCACTACCAAACAGAATTGATTAATCGTTCTCCCACGCTGAATCACACATATAGGCCAGTATTGCGCAGCAATTTCTTTCTCGGCGTTTACGTCTTTTTGTGTTTTACACGCCTGGCCAGTGGCCAGGGCGGCCCTCCGCGTACGTGGTCAACGGGATCATCCGATGGTGGGCGGCAGATTAAAAAGCAAAATCCAGCCTAACGCGCCGCTAAAAAATGCCGTTGGCCTTGGGGGTGACCCCAATGCAGAGACGATGCGTTATGCCTGATTATAACGGTTAGTCTGGGGTCACTACTTTTCTTCTTTTCATTCACAATCATACTATTACGTGTAGCTAGCAAATTATGCAATACCCTGGTTAACCTCCTTGCCTTTTCTTTCTTATCTCACTTCCTACTTAAATATACGGCTTTGATTTTGTTTTGCATAACCGTATTGTAACTTGCAGAGCGCTCTGAAACTACCATCCGAAAATTACTGGGATAACCGTACTACACCACTGCGTAGCAAGCTAATTTGTCACTATAGGTGCGTTGATGGACAATGCGATCAGCCTCGCATCAAGCCATCCTGCAATCGCATGCTAGAATTGGGCCCGGCTAGACGTCCACGCACTAGCCAATTAGTTAGAGCTATATGAGCAGGCAAATCTGACCAATTAATAGAGATCTAATGAGTCATCGTTGGCCCATCTGAAACGTCCGTTTTACTCCGGAGTCTGCCTCGCGCTTCTGGAACCATTGAATACGTATGGGACATAAGATGACCACACAGTCCAGCTTATTGTGTTAATCGACACGCTTAATAATTCGTACAAAAGTTGCGTGTGCAGCTATTACGATAAAAGGGAGACCGGTAGCCAGCGGAGTATCCGTTGATTCACGTGAAATATTGTGATAAACAGCACGGTTGGAGTCAGACCTCGCAACGTGATTTGGTCAGCCATCACCTTACTAGGTCACGACTTTAAGCACAGACTGTTCCCACTAAAAATCATACAGAATAAATTTTCGAGGTGGTAGTACACTTCTGCAGCCTCTCGTTGGGGCAGTGATTCTCACACGACTAAGTGCAAGTGTGGGAAACTAAAACCTTGGTTCTGCAAAGTAGATGACCACATGCAGCCATCGCGCGCTGGCAGGTCCGCGTAGTCCTCAGCGAGTGCATCTTAAACTGCTTAAAGTACCGATTAAAGTGGCGTACATTGGGATCACCATATATCTCGGTCACAGGAGGTTCTCGAGAACTTGCGTCCCTTTACACCCGGCCACCGTTTATGTCCCACAAAAATATACAGACGAGGGCCCCAAAGTGCGAGTCGGCAAGGAAAACCTCGGAGTCCTCGTTGTACTAGGCAGCTACCCGCAGCGCTTCCACCATAGCACGTCAGGGGTACAGAGCGCTTAAAATTGGGCCCCTAAATCCAACGGTATTGAGCTTACGTTAACACGCATTGATGCCGAAAGCGGCGTAACCTTACCGACATCTTCGAAGCAAGACGTGCGTCTATCCGAGATAGATGTCGAACTGAAGCTGAAGAAGCTCAGTTCAAGAGTTCGGGGCTCAGATGGCTGGTGTCGGTGAGACCAGAGTGTCGTCGTGTTAGTCCAAGAGTGGAGTGGGATAGTGGTCAGCGTGTCCACCACTGTGCCTGTCTCTAGCGTGCGCACTCGGCGATGACAAGGGAGCACTGCGATACGCTCACGTTTGATACGCGTTAACATATTTGGCGGAGGAGTTCTTAATTGAGGAAAAAAAGAAGAAATATACGGAACCGACCAGTACCCCCTACAAGTGCGCAAGCTAGCACGCGCCAAACGCTCACCACGTGACCTTTCCACTCTCGGCCCTCGTACCTGCTAACATCCCCCTCCTCCTTTCCAACCCTCAGCTCATTGGCAGTTATCGAGTGTCAGCGCTGCGAAATTCGCCGCTAAGCTTCCTTGGCGATGGAAACAAGGGAGAGAGTAGAAGCTGGAGGTAAATCGGAGAGAGTTTAGTCGAAAGTGATAGGATTAAGGGAAGAAAGGGAGAAGAGACACGGCCGGGCAGGGTGAGGAGGTGGAGACGGAAGACGAGTAACGACAGGGAACAGATCATAGCAATAGCGTGGCAATAGCTGAGGATAGGCTGACCGCGTCTATCCTCGTCGAACACATGAACATAAATTCGCCATTCATGGCGTGAGGACAACCCTTCATAACCAAGACTCTAACAGAGTTCCTGGCCCATGCCATTTGCCGAGTAGTGGAAACCAGGGTAATGAGCCGTGTCTACTGACGCAGTTGTACCACGTAAATGAATGCGATCACCGTGTTCCACGTCCAATTTCCCATTCGCTTGTAACAGCAAATCCTGAGCGGAGCGTATAGGCTCCGCCGTTTGTTGCAACGACGCATCGTGCTTCCTCTCCATAGTTGCACTGAGGCAATGAGAAGGCAATGACAACATGTTCTTCTATTGTCACTGCTAGTCGTAAAGGAGTGATAATGACAATGTGGAGCAATTTATTAGACGTGACAGCCTAATTGCTTAATAAAAGGGGAGTAAAACAGGAGGAAAGCGTTTTCCTCTCATAAATTCGTCATCCCTGCTCTTTCCCGTCTCTCTTCGTGGCAGTCTTTTATTACCACTCTCCATCTCGGAGAAGCATCTTTTACCATAACGCGACCCATGACGCGAAGACGATCATCCTTATGCTCTATGAGCGCCACGGTGGAGGTAGAAGTCGGCTGCGATGTAACGTTTACTTGTTGTTACGAGAACATTCCATCCACCTCCTCCCGACGATATCGCGCTAGCGTGCTCTTTGCTACAGAGCATGCAAACTGGACGCGTGCAAGCGGTTTCAGATCTGTAGATGGTCGCGCGATGACCGGCCGACTTTGACCGCCATCGGGCGCCCTCTGACGTGTGACGGTCGCGGAGCTTCTAAAGACCAGCGGCGGTAGGCCGGGAGTTCGGCGTCTCGCAACAATAGTCTCCTCCTCCTCTGAGGATGGTGGGAAGCGAAGGCTGCGCGGCTACGTGACTGATGTGAGAGTGCGTGGATGCGTAAGGATAAAAAAAGTAAACAACGCGTGATCGTGGCGGAGTGTGAGCCAGCTAGCTTAGTGTCAGAGGCGTTTGTTTTAGTGACTCTGTGAAGTATTGAGCCCAAACAACTATTTCTTTATTTTGCCATCTCGTATATTTTTTTATGCTTGGAGGAAAATTGGTGGAATAAAGTTGGATGAGGAAGAACATGAAAAGTTCATCATATATCGCTGATGACGGCGCGCGTGTGAGTTATGACAGAAACAAAAACAAAAGGAAAAGAGGAGCGGGTGAATGAGGGGGTACAACTTGCAGGCACGAGAGGGGGTCGTGGGGGGGGGGGGCAGTCTGCTGGCTCCCCTCGATACCTTCCGCTCTAGCCCACATCACTACACTTTTCCTCGTGCTCTCGGCGTGCGGCTTTTTCCTTTTCCGAGAGGTGTATCAGCTGGCTTCTTGCGCCAGGGACACGCGAATGACGCGTGGCCGTGCTTGGCGCTTCTTCGTCGGCGCCCGGAATCAATGAGATGCGGCCTTGCTGCGGCCTGCCGAAGCAAGGGAAAAAACAAAACGCGCTTGGGGCGCGCGCGCGCCGTGCGACGAGAGGAAGGAGCGAGCGGACACACACGCGCCACGCGTCCGCCCTTCTGTCGTTAACGTAGTGGCGATACCCAGGTGCGAACGCAGCAACAACAGGCTGTTGCGTGACGCGGGAGAACGCTTCCGAAGGGTCGGAGAAGGATAATGCCATAGCGTTACGATACGTCGCTCAGCGCGCCCTTGATTAGTCGCCGTGGTGACGACTTCGAGACAGCGCGTGTGTGCCTCTGTAGTCGCTCGGCGTCGGTCACGTACTCATCCGGCAGGATCTTAGTAATCGTTTGGGAGCTCCAGGAGAACGGGTTGCTGAGAGTACTTGTCCTGTTTTTTGTTATTCTGAGTCAGCCCTACAATATGTCTGTTAATTAGGAACCCTTTAAAAGAGCGAGCACCTGTGCGTCAAATGTTCATTTGTAGTTTTGCGGTTAAGCCGTGATTTGTGTGCCAGAGCTGTGAATAAGTTCAAAAGAAAGGTTAGCCCAGCGGCTTCGTAACACAGGATGGTATACAAACGCTGCAGCGTCCAAACGTGGAACGCATAATTCGGTGTCAAGTTCGCAGCAGGTTATCTGCGAACACCAACCCAGACATCTTGCGCCGCCTCTTCTGAATCGGGATGACACTCACAAAAGCTTACGCGGTTTGCATTAGAATGTGTGGCACGCAACTGTTCGCTACTCCTGCTTCGCCGACAACACTGCTTATTGCTTCCTGTAGCATTGTTCACGTTATGGCGTTCAACTTCACTGTAATAAAGCCGGGCTATAGTCCGTTTTCAAAAGCGAAGATGCTGGGATCTTCGCGCAGAACGAGCACATGAATGCATACTTCAAGTACAAAGATATTCGCGACCGTCACCGTTGATAAACCTTGTGCGCGTTCTCACTTGTGCAAAACACTATTTTGTCTTTTTCTACCTTATTCCGATTTTGTCCTCTTCTACCTGAGCAGGGTGGTAAGACGGACGTGTGTGCGTGCCTTTGCTTGCTTTTTTCTACCGGCACAATGATGACACGAAGCAACATTAAGCAGCTTTATTATATATGTACGGCTCGTAACGCTTGCATTGTTTTACTACGTATTATTTTCGACATATATCAGGCATATATACCCAAGAGATTTACGTAAGATGCACGCGTAGTGGTGACAAATGCTAGCACAAAACTTTGCCTAAGCTTTTCTAAAGCTGCCTATTGCATAGCGGACACTAACAATGCATACGCTCTCGGTAATACACGGTTTAAGGACAGAACGCGCATTACAGAAAAAAAAAACAATTTATCTATCACCTTGCTCTCTCGGAGTCGCATTTCGCATTCTGAAGCCATGATTGCGAATTACGTCATCTATCAAGAGTTTTGAAGTTGATCTATAGATCAACTTCAATGTGATGAAAAAATTCCTTGCATGAAAAAAGAAAAAAAAATTCGCAGGATTTATACACATGCCAATTTTCATTGGAAGCGCTATCTCTAGCTGTGAAAGGACAAGTTGGCAACGAGCAATTTTTTAAAGAAAATGCTGGAAGCAAGTATTTATGAATTTCTCAGAAAGAAAGCTTCATAGTTGCTCAGATTTAGTTCATAGTGCTCAGATTTGTGTTTGTGCTCAGATATGTTTATGAGAGACGCCGTAGTGGAGGGCTCCGGAAATTTTGACTACGTGGGGTTCTTTAACGTGCACCCACATCTGAGCACACGGGCCTACAACATTACCGCCTCCACCGGAAATGCAGCCGCCGCAGCCGGGATTCGAGCCCGCGCAGCCGAGTACCTTAGCCAATAGGCCACCGCGGCAGGGCTCCATCGGAAATGCAGCCGCCGCAGCTGGTATTATGCTCACGCCTGTAGTACATTGTAGCAATCATACATCGCACACCGTGCCTGAGGCCATGCCGTGCCTGAGCAGCGGGGTGTTCGCTTGGCTCGCGCTTCAAGTTAGTTGCGTAAGACCCTATAATTATGTGTGGCGCAATCGCAGAGTCGTGATAGCATAATTACTGCGTTAGCAGAACAAAATACAAAGTATGTAGATTCAAGGCTCGTAAAAGCAAATATTTCATTCATCTAATACCCCTCTCATTCGGGAAGCCACGGTCTCCTTTAACTCCCTCGTCTTTACGCTAACGGAGATGACGTTCGTGTCACACGGTCTACCTAACGGCAAAAAAGTTAAATGTAGCGGTTCGCAAAAGGAGTTCAGTGATACCAGTTGGCCGTGTTATTGAGTACTCTCGTATCTATAGTAATCCCTAGCTACGAAAAAAACTCCAAACACAAAACAGCTGCACTAAGAACATTAATGAATTTTATAAATAGTACAAGTCATTTCACAACATAATCTGCAAATAACGTGCGTTTAACGGATTATTCTACTTCAACTGTATCAAAGTCATATTCTACCCCGGCAGCCGTGCTGGCAGCACATGTGAACTAAAGTAATCAATAATGTAATGTAACTTTTAGGGACTTTATAGCAAACTGCTGTGAACCCATCCGCATCAAGAGCTCGATGGACTGTATACGTGAGGCGCGTGCTTATCAGATATTGAAAAGGACAACGTGATCTAGCTGGCAGCGCAATTTCAAAGAAATCGGTGACAACTTGCAGTGTGGGAGAAAGAGCGCACGTAAACGCCTACTAAAACAAACTTACAGTGTTTGCAGACCTCCTGTCAATATTACTGCCAGCATACTTGCAGGCACATGTTTCTGCGATTAAAA
Organism: Rhipicephalus microplus; assembly: GCF_043290135.1. Taxonomy (NCBI): domain Eukaryota; kingdom Metazoa; phylum Arthropoda; class Arachnida; order Ixodida; family Ixodidae; genus Rhipicephalus; species Rhipicephalus microplus. The sequence continues at coordinate 343,975,073 of NC_134710.1, read as the reverse complement.
CCAAGCCAGTTTTGTTATAGCGATTTGCATAAATTAGTTTTACACTTATAGCTACAAATACTTTAGCATGATCATAGACGCACGATCTTGCATGCAGACGTAAGCGCCAATGGATCCTTTGTGGTTTCTGCGGAAAGCTCGTCCATTTGCCGCGTGTCATGACCACAATCTATCTCCATCAAACTCCCTAATCGAGATTGAGGTCTAGGGAGTTTAGCGGAGTTGGGTAGTGGCCGTGTGGCAGGGTATAAGAATTTTCACTCTTACGCCAATTCATTACAACTTTAGATTTTAGAAATGCTGCGTCGTGTACAGAGGCGCCTATGAAATCAAGAGTTTGATGAAAGCTCGTCTGGTCGAGATTGATCGCAGTCGATGGTAAAACAGGTGCCGACGAAAAAAATTGAAAGGAATAAAAAAGGCTTTCCAATTCCCATACGGAAGCGTCTTTTTTTTCTTTTTTTTGTTGGTGTTTGTATTATCTCTACGTTGTACTTACACCGTACAAGAGAGCCTCAAATGCGTATTCGTGAAAGTTCCAATATTGTAAGGCTTTTTAGGCGTGATTAGAGCGTACTCCCTTAGTATGCGTTAGTATGCGGTAAAATAATGGAGAAATTTTGCACACGTGGTTAGCTGTGACAAACGAGGCATCATGCGTCGTTCGAAAAGATGGTCGAAGCCACGGGTGCATTAAACACACACACAATGCCAAGTAATTTGTTACGTTTTGATTCTTCGCCACCAAGCCACAGCGAAAGGAAACTCCTGCTGCTCGCGTGCGTCGCGTTGATTTACGTCCGGGGGACTGCGGCGCAAGGACAGAGATAAAGGCAGAACGAGAATGTCACGTCGTGCTGGTTGGCCGACGAGAGATAACTAAGACTCGTATGAGCAGCCAGTGAACAATGGAGGCGCTTATTGAACGTGACAAGCACAGCATAAAAAAAAGGAAAAGCGAAATGTATTGTCTTGCGGCTACTTCATTACTCTTTCCCTCTATGACTACTTTTTTTGTTCATTCTCATTTCTTGCTGAGCCCTTTGTTTCTGAGCCTGGCCTACTCTCCATACAACTGTGTGCGTCGCTTGCATAAATCTATAATCAACAATGCTTGTACTGCTGATTCTTGGTACTCCTGTCTAGGTTGTTGCTTTCGTTAGTCAAATTTTCCTCGGTTGTGTAATAAATCGTTTCAATACTATTGGCAAATCAGCAGCAGCCAGTGATAAGACCATTCACAAAATTTTCGCCACTTCCCCCGTGCTTCTATCGTGTTTTTCACTGATTTCGTGACTGAACAGGGTTCTCCACATAAACCTGTTCTGACACTTGTCAAAAGCTCTCAGGGTTCGCTTTTCCAGCGTTTCATTTCAAATGTATATTGTCATATGAACTTGGCCTTTGCCACTGAGTGCGCGTTGTAATTAAAAATATAAGCAATAAAAAATGTACTAGTTAGAGTGAGTTCGTGTTGTATGCGGACATTCCGCATCGTACCAAATGCTTTGTGAGCGTGGGCTTTGGACCCAGCTGAAACCCGAGCTTTCAGCGCTTTCTCACTGAAACTGCAATGCTTCGGTATGCCTTTCATTTGATCTCCACCTGCACAGAATGCAATGTGAATGAGACAAACAAACATGCGAAATGAGAAGATTCACTAAGTGGTGAAAAAAAAAAAAAACAGCGACCTAAGGAGCCACCATTAGGTCAACAGTCGGGGAAACACCCCTTCCCAGAACCACGATCACCCATGCCTTACGTAAGATAATATACAGTTTGCTCTAATCTGACACTGGATTTGGTAATGTTTTTTTTCCCTTGCTATAGCAATTAAGTGTCCTACAGGGCTCCGGTCCGATATCCTTCGTATGAATGGCCCACATAATTATAAAATTTGCAGGTTCGATTATTAGCGGTGGTAGGTTATCTTTTTGCCCACTTTTATTTCTTGATATTTGTTTTATACTTACTCCTAATAACATTCCCTATACTTTTTTCGGCATCGTCGTCTGTTCCAGTTCATATTGTGTCTAACAATGAAAAACGAGTCCTCACTATTCCCCTTCTCTCCTTCACACACAGCATTAAAGCAGAACGTTTTCCTCTTATCGCAAAACTAAAATATCAGGCAGCTGTGTTCGTTCCAATTCACACCCCCGCTTTCAATATGCACGCAAATGGAAACGTCAAACCGAGATAGATTGAAAGATCCGGCTGCTGTAACGACGAAATACTGCCTTGCAGCAAAATAAGGTGGCCACACTGGTGCAAATGAAAAAGTGGAATGCAGTACATATTTTCGTCTACGGCATCTTTTATGCGGCGTGAGTGCTAGTTGCTCCAACTTAGCGCTAGTGAAAGATATAGAGAATTGGAGAAAAACTGACAGAGACAGAGGGGGGGGGGGGATCATGTGCGGGTTAAATGAGCTCTCTATTCTTGTCACGATATACTGATATTGAAATGAGAGAGTGGGGTTCTTCCGTGGTCAATTAATTCGCAAGAAGGTCGCGTTTGGTGAATGGCGAGCGATAAGAGATAAATGAATACACATTATGTATCTTATCGATATCAATTTAACACAACAATATCAATGTTATATACTGTGCTTCTTTAACGGCTCGTCTATCATATTTCGTTATATCGTTCGTTTTGCGTTCTTATTCCGGCTTCATTACAGATGTGTTATCCTCCAATTTTCGAATCATAAGACCAAGTGCATATAAAATGCGTGCACCATTTGGCTCAAGCATATCACTGAAACGCGTGTTTGTCATGGCTTGACCGGGTACCTGCCATTTGCGTTTCAACCAATATTCTCTTCCTGTGAAAAACTTGAACCATTCGATAGCGTGGTCACTGCCTCTGTAGTCATAAAATGTGGGCTCTAAGCGTGGGCATTCGTTCACTTACCCGTGCCCAATCAAAACAAAAGTATTTTCTTTATGTTCTCGCAAAGTACCAATGACTCCATGTGGCTTGTGTCCATAAATAAAAGCATTCTCAAGAGGCTGACGACTACACTAATTTTAGTTTCCTGGTCAGACTTGGATTTCACGTAATAAATTGCCTATCCACAGACACTGCTTTGAAACCTTCGATGGGGTCTTTTATGTCGTTTTCACTCTAAGGAAAACTTCAACCTTTTGTGGCGTACTCATGCTACAAAACTATAATAGCCACCCTCTTGGCACGCCTCATCTCCACGCCTCTCGCCCTGTTTGATGTTACGAACTACCTGCATGCCGTCATTGCACCGCAGCACTCTTGAGAGGAAACTACCGACAGCCGAGTTTTTTAAAGACAGGAAACGCGAAAAATTCCCACGTGGAAGAAATATACCGCAAAGGGTGCAACTGCTTTTCACAGTGTCCCACGCCGCCGAACGGCCAGTTGCCGTGACATACGCAACACTTGCGCCATTTTCGGTGCTTAACCTCTGAGCAATCACGGAGGCTAAAACAGAAACTGGAAACCAAAGGAAGAGAGAAAAACAGCAACGAGGGATAGCCAGAAACTCAGGAAGTAAGGTGAGTATGTGAAAGATAAAATAAAAAGGCAACTCCAGCAGTTGCTTTCAGACTGGTTTCCGCAACTTTTCATACGATATGAGCATACTGAACACTGATGCCTCCCCCCCCCCCCCTGTCGTATATTGCTTATGTTCTCTGCACAGAGCAAACCTTGAGAGCAAGCAGCATTGCGAACTTTCGACAACTGCACTACGGCCGCGGTACAGAGCTCAGCGTGCGCGTTTTGGCGATTACAGTATGGCGGGAGGTCGAGACGCTGTTACGCCATAGCGCACACACTGTACTCTATACACATCGACAAACGAAACAGGCTGGAAGATACAAAAAAAAAACGAGGTCAAAAGAGGAGATTCCTATCTAACACGATCTCGAATACTTCAATACTTTCAATACTGGCTTAAAAAAAATAAAATCAGTCAAAACTTTCGTGAAGCAGCTCCCAGGTACAAGCGTGAGAAAATAAGTCCGTTGGAAATGAAGCCAGAGAGGATAAAGTGGTAAACAGTGTTGCCTGCCGACAGGTCGCGTGATGCAAGACATCAATAATCAGCCCAGACGGTGAAGTCACCCGCTGCATTGCTTCCCGAATGATAAACAATGCGAAGGAGATGCGGTGTACGTGATATCCTCGCACCATGAATCACACCTTCGTGCCGGCTTCGGATGACGAGCAGCTATACTTCGTTGTATAATTCAACAGCGCCTTCCTAGTAAGGGGTTCTAGAAAGAAACGGCAGTCTGACAAATCATTGTCTCTTCACGTGAACGTTGACCGCAATGTTTCGTTTGCTAACGTTTTGTTAGTAGGCATTCATGTTAAACACAAGCAAAGTGGGGTATTAGGCTAGTTGGCTCTTCGTGGTTTAAAAAATTCGCTACATTTACTGCGAAACAAAGTTAGAGAAAAGACACTAAATTATTGCCTACTTCGTTTCGTGCATTCTCACAAACTTTGTATTTCGCAGTAACTGCAGCGCACTTTCATAGTTATGCGGAACACATTCTTATGAGCGAGGTCACAATTAATTTTTCTTTGCTTTCAACTTCACTTTTCGGAAAAGGAAATGTAATTCGAGGTTTGGAAACCGAGTTGCACTGCAGAACAATTAGTCATAACCTATTTGAAGTACTATCACAACTGATACGCCGCTTCTGATTGTCGAGAACACTGTACTGTATAGGTGATTATGTATCCCCATTAGATAGTAAAAAGTGATCATACAATACTGAATATGTTGCTACTAATTACAGGGTAAACAAGTAGCAAAAGATCTGTGTGCAAGGGCATGCAGCTCTCCGTCTCCCCCCCCCCCCCGTTTTTTTGAAATTTTAATAAAAAAAGTTTATGACTGATAAATTAATATTAGACAACTTTATTGTCATAAATTTACCTATCATATGTTCATTGTTTTCAAAGAAGATAATGGTAAAAGCTAATCTATTGAATTTCGTGCCACAACTTCAGCATCTGAACACCAGTGATTCGTCCCAGTTTTCTTTTTTTTTCGTATCTTGGCCGTAGTAACCGTCTCATCTTTACATAAACTGTTCGTGTTTAGTCTGTCACTCCCTTAGAACGTAATGCAAACCATTTTTTATGAATAAAGAACTGATCGAAGCCCTCCGTAACATCCTAAATATTTATCACGTCCCGCCGAGTGTCTGCACGAGCCTCAGGCAATGGCGTCTCCCATTTCTTCATGTAATTTTTTTTTTGCTTCATGAAAGTCTTTTCGCAGCAAAAGTCTGCTTTGCTAATCTCAAAGGGACCACTTTGCAATACGCAAAAAAGCAGTTTTTGTTCTTGAGTGTGCAGATGTGTTCCCTCGCCATTCTAAACACTCTAAGAAAAAAAAAAGAACGTTTGAGTTTCTCTGTTCGATGCTTGCTCGAGCACACTCGAGCGAAAACAAATAATTTTCTCAAGTACTGACTTGCCACGTTCAATGACCTCCGAACAAGGTTCACGTGTGTCTTTAATAGAGTCATGTAAGTGGCAAGTAAGGTCTTGTGAAAAAAAGTGAAATGACCTTTTTTTGTAGAGTGTACAGTGTCAACACGTGACCTTGGGCTCAACAGCGGAACACTGTGCCCGAGAATTATAACTACGGATAAGAGCCAGGAAAGTAAATTGCGTGCACCGCGATAAATGGGCAGCCGAAATCGACATTGCCGCCGTCTATCAACCAACTGCGATTGTCATGCGACAGTGCGTATATACTTCACGGCGTGGCTCCGAAAAAAATTTCCGGCCGTCGGACGCACTTGTTTCCTCCTTCCTCGAGCCATAAATTCGGCGCCGCCGCATTTTCTTCGCTCTGGTGGCACGTCTTTGCTAAGACAAAACGGCCCTGCATACCGTCGGCGCACGTCTAATATGCCAGGCTGGACGGTCGGTGTTTACTCTATAGCTCTGTTTTTTTTATTTCCTGCTAGTGGAAGCGCCAAGGCCGGTGCGTTCGTATGGTTGCATCGAAGTTGAGGCGAGCTAATCACTACGACGAGGAAAAAGAACTCTACCATACCAGCCGAGAGGGGGAAGAAGGAAAAATGACGTCAAGCGATTTCGGAGGGGGTGGAGAGGTGGCGTACCGAGGGCAGGAAGACCCTTGGTTCTCGATAAGGTACGCGGTGCTTGCTCGCTGATGGATCGGCAAACATCGGGAGAGAAGAGAAGCCAGTGAAAAGGACCACCTCCTACACTTTGCTCGTTGTTTTCTAATGCGATTATTAAAGAGAAAAGAAGAGAAAACTGAGCCCCGTAACTGTCTGCATTAGAGTGCGACACCTCAACAGTCACTCACGAGGGATGGGGATAAGGAGGGATTAAAAGGATAGGAATAAAAGTATAGAAATAGAGAGAGGAAGGAGAGAGCGAAGCGCAGGGACAGAGAACGACGGAAATAAACAGAAGATAGAAAAGATGGACACGGTCGCAGAAGTCTGAGGATGGGGCATCACTCAGCGAGAACTCTTGTCGGCGGCAGGAGATGGCGTAGGGCGAGCCAGTCGACCAGAGTGGCGCCCTACGCCATCTCCTGCCGCCGACAAGAGTTCTCGCTGAGTGGTTCTCGCTAAGTCTCGCTGAGTGGTCGGAGTTTGCGGGGGCACAACCGGTCGGCACGAAATCAAAAGAGCCAGAAGACAAATGCGTCTTTTTAGTTGGTTTTTAGGCTATTGCAGCAGAAGTGGGTCCAATTCTAATTGCTCTGATGGAAAGCCATTCATTCCGTGATTACGTTGTATAGTCTTCATTCATAACCACTTTAGTTGTAAAAAAAAAATGAGATGCTCATTTCATCACCGGAAGAAACGGTTGACACTTAATACCAGTGGCGTGTACGTGCTCAGTATATCGAGTGTTCTAACAGCGCTGTTTTACTGTAAAGTAAATACGCGATCACCCCACGTCATGGCTGGTACGTAGCTCTTTCCTGAAAGGGCTAATAGAAGAAGCCTTGCAGACCTCAAGTAACCACTTTGAAAGGAAAAAACAAACAAACTTCAATGCCAACCACGACGGTACGGTATTACCATATTTACAGTAGAGTAAGCTGTCCCGCCAAAATGTTCCATTAATGTGACCAGAGCACAGAAAACAGTCTATTCAGTGCTCGACTGGACAGGAGACGAGAGTGGCCCCCTCATGCATTTTGAAACAGTTGTGCACAATTGATTTCCTAGCTTTCGGCGTTGCAACGATTCCAGAACCTGTCAACCTGCCGGCACACCACTTAATTGGCCACCACACTTTCGGCAAGTGGATCAGTCTCTAGCTCATATGAAGAAGCACTAAACCTGTAGTCTGTTGGGAATGGTTGAGTGTACTTGAACTGGTTATAGCACATTACAATACAGATAAAATGGCCGAGTGGGCCGACAGAAGAGGACAGAGCACCTTAAATCACGTGCCACTGTTTGCTCAACGAAGTATAAAACACAGGTTGTGCCACGTGAAACCATCGTTGTTTACTCGATACCACTCTCATGTGGTAAGAGGTACATTGGCCAGACGGGGCGCTGCCGCAGTGACGAGCACTTCGGCAAGCAACATCTGCGCCTGAGAAGAAACGCTCGAGCACATTATATGCCATTGCCCAGCATACCAGTCTGAACGACGTATTATGAAAGCCAAGCTCTGTGAGCTGGATTCACGGCCGCTTACAGAAGAGAAGATGCTGGGACCTTGGCCGGCGGCTTCCCAAACGTGCAAAGCCACGAAAGCCCTCATGTACTTCTTAAGGACCACCAGACTTCACGACCGCTTGTGAAAGATGAGTGTGAGACCGTGCTGTGTAGTCTCGAGCTGACTATTTACCTTCTATTCATCTTCTTTTCTGTTTTTTTCCTTTCTATTATTCTCCCTTTCCCCCACCACAAGTGTAGAGTAGCCAACCGAGCCAAGCTTGGTTAACCTCCCTGCCTTTCCTCTCTATTTTTTTCTCTCTCTCTTTAATGAAAGGCTAAAAACAGCACCATTGCAATATGTACAAAGCAATCCAGGGGCACATTTGATTCCACTGCCGCGATCGTGGATGTTCCCCTATCTTAGATCAAGGTGAAGTGGTAAAAATGCACCCGTCACAAATAACTCTAGAAAAAACAAAGCGCCCCTTCGCTGGCTTTATCTGAACATCAAATAAGCTTCCTTAATCAGGCGAACTGTCTATGAATCTTTGGCCTGTGATGTCACGATAGTGGGGTCTAATCTTGGCGATGCGTGCGGGAGTTTTTTTCTTTATGATTGTACAAGTCTACACATTTGATGCTATTTGTGAATGAACCTCAGTTGGAAGTTCGCGCTCTGTCCGCTAATGTCGGTTTGCTCGGCTGTTTATTTTTCACTGTAATGCGCTATATAAGTTCAAGTACGACAAGCCAACTCGCCCATTCTTCAATACTTTTCGTTTAATGTCTCTTGAATTAAACGTCTGTGGCGTGCTCTGCAGTTCGAGTTTCATCATACCCCACAACCCACAGCCACTTTCATTATCTCACACACACACGCGCGCATATATATATATATATATATATATATATATATATATATATATATATATATATATATATATATATATATATATATATATATATATATATATATATATATATATATATATATATATATATATGGCCTTCATCAGGAATCCTGATGAAGGCCAGTCTCTAGGCCGAAACGTCGAAATAAACCACGTTGTGACCGCTCACGGGAGATCTACTGGAATATATATATATATATATATATATATATATATATATATATATATATATATATATATATATATATATATGAATGTGCACTGCTTTTGCTATGGGGTAGGGAGAAGTATGACGATTCGCCGATTCGCATGCCAGTAATGATGCACCAGGAGGAAAATGTTCAACCGCCTATTGCCACCTTGCGAAAAGAGTTGTTATGAATGCGCGCTGACTAGAAAAAACTGTTGTTAAGTGGATTACCCGTCAGTTTAGTTAGCCGCGGAGAACTTGATGCTAATGGGTGGCTGTTCATCTGTAAGCGAGTTAGCACGTACGAGAGTCGCTGAGAAAAGTAGACGTGCGCGAACTTCATGCCTGTCCGGAAGGGTTGAGCCGAACGTGTTCGCTCTCCACGTGAAGCACCGAGTCGACCCGTTATGCAATCCGCCCGTTTCTCCTCCTCTGCTCTTCTTTTGCGTACATTTGGCGGGCCGTCTCGGTCACACAGCCTGCCGCCCGAAGGAAATGACTGTGCGCGCAAGCTGGTTTCCTGGGAGTATCCTGCTCTCGAATATAGGTCAAGTTTAGGAAGATTACGCCGCATCATTTTCTTTCTTTTGTTAGCCTCCAGGGCGTTTTTTTTTTTCTGGCGTTTCCTTCTCTGGCCATCGCAGCAAGTGCGACGGTCAGACAATGCCCCGTTTCGTTCTTCACCGCGGCGAAGACGTGACGACATGTTTGGTGCATCGTTCACGCCAAGATGGCCATGCTGTGCCACATTCAATGGACATTTTAGCGCATCTGATTGATGTAAACGCCGTCAATGCGCTTGTGGGACGTGGTACGAGCTAGGGAGCAAGTGAGCCCTTAATGGTGAAATGCACGGAGCAAAAACGTGCTTCGGCTTGTTTAAAACAAAAGTGGTGCCCACTGCGTGCATACCCACGTTCTATGGGATAGTATCGTCGTCGTGGGCTCATGCATTGGTGAGACGTGTTCTCATTGGTGCAAGCAACGCATAGACAGTCTACGCGGAACTCGTCCGAATAATGAAAGTCGTATTTATGACGTCGGTGCGACGCGTCGCCGCTTCACGTCACCAAGAGCAATTATAACAGCATAATTTTCATTTAGTGTTTAAATCTACGGAAAACTCAACGTCTCTTTCACTGAGCACCTCTAGTTGCGCGATAAGACCACCCCGGCTAGATCTAGGCGTTCGGATCAGCCGCCATATTATTGGAACTGAAAAATAAGTCGGTGTCGTTTTTGACTTCGATGCTTACTTCTCAAAGCTGTCTGTTTAGCCCTCTACGGTGAGTACTCCAAAACACCGATGCAGGGGCAGGTGAAGGATCATGGACGGTACAATACGGCGTATGATCCACCGTGTGAATGCCGTTCCGCGGCTTGTGGCATATGTATGTGGCGGTGATTTAGGACATATGGGAGGAACGAGAACAGTGCGTTGGCTTCTGTCAGCACATGTGCGCTGGAAAACACCCCGCGTCCTTCTCAACAATTAAAATACAGATAGCTTTGCTCGCCGCGGCTTTGTCTTTGAACAAGATTGCAAACACTCCGCACGTGTCAGCGTCATTAACAGCGCCTCCGATCGCTCGTGATAGCACGAGCTAGTCCTAGATTGCTTATCCTTCTTTCGCCAGTATATATATGACCAACATCGCGGGTCCTCACTTTGGAAGGGATCTAGATTCTGCTTTTCGAAAATGGCGAGCTTTCGACGCAACCATTGTGAGCGATGTCATGCCGCGAAAAAAAAAAAAAAACTGCTGCGAAGATTGTTCATGTCGCAGTCAGCGGCCGTGGTCGGAGTGTTTGGAGCGGCAAAAAACAAAACAAAAAAGAAACAGCTGGAGCCGATAGAACTTCAGGCTAGGAGGCTTGGATCCCACTTGCACTCGCATGCTGGTCCAATGATGGCTCGTGAGACGTGTGACACCGAGTGGCGAAAACCGTTGGTTACTTTTTTTGTCCCTCTAATCAAGACCTCCGAGGCATTTGCCTGTATTGCGCTCACAGAGGCATGGTATAGATTCGCGACAATTCGCGTTCGACAGAGAATCATTGCTAATGCTCGAAAGTGGTGTTTAATTAAAGTGCGTCATTTCTGGAAGGCGCTGCCAGACCTATTGCGAGAGCCAGAGGTGTGATGCGAGGGCGTTCGCAGGTGAAAAGCGACGCTGGACATTTCGAGAACCGGCTCGTGCGCTTCGTTTTCATGTTTGCTCTTCACATCAAGGGCGCATCGAGAAATCTAATTACATATTTCAACGTGTTACATATTAGCACAATAAATAAGTCGCGCTGACTATAATAAATGCTCCGTGGTGAGCTCCGGCTTGATTGCAAACGGCGTCCAGCGAGGTCTACAGCTCTGAGGCGTCAGTGCCCGCGTGTTGTCTCGATATGTTTATCACTCGCGATGGCATGCAGCTTTGTTAGCTATCTTTGTGTAAAACAAAGAAAAGCTGTCCAAAGTTTTTTTGTTTGTAATTCTTCTTGAGCATACAACGACTCCCAGGCACAGATGTCGAGGCGCTCTATGTGGGCGGTGCATAAGCTCTGCACCCTCGTTCGTCCCATGTGTCCTGAACCAGTGTGCTCCATGTCAGAGTGCACGGCGCAGCACGTCGGATCGGAGGCAGAGTCGATACTGTTTTGAGTGCTTTAGGCTTGCTGAAAAAATAGTGCTGCTATGATAAAGGACACCTTTTCTTCCCAGTGTTGTGGATGCTAAAGAACTAAAACGCATGCCTGCGAACACACCAAAAATGGCATAAAATTTTATAAATAATTGTCTCATTTGCGTGACAGAAATAAATAATGTTTTGTGTATTATTATAACAAACCAGTTAAGGTACGTTTAGGGTAAAGTGAAATTAGTGTTCACTTTGCAAGAACGTTTGTCTTTCTTTTAAATTTCCTTTCTTTTTTTCTTCCTTGCGTCACTCAACATATTCTGAACGTCTGTTTCTTCAGAGTCAACATCGTGTCCCTGACGTGTGGTGGTTCGTGTGCAGCCAAATAGTTGTCGCTAGATAGTTCAAGAAAAAAAAAGTACACAAAATGTCACATTGAAATTTACGCTGAACAGTCAAAACTGTGTCTCTCTAAAGCATTCATATTTTTCTTACACCGTTTTCTTTTTGACTGCGAGAAGACGGTACGTGACCTGGTATTAAAGTCGGCTGCAAGATGCCGTACTGCCAGCAGAATAACACGAAAGTGTCGAAGCTTTACCTCCGTTGTCTTGCTTTTGTGCCAAGATTAGCTGTCCCCGAGTCTACAATGATGACGCAATGGTAGCCCCGCCTCGGTGGTCTAGTGGCTAAGGTACTCGGCTGCTGACTCGCAGGTCGCTGGATTTAATCCCGGCTGCGGCGGCTGCATTTCCTATGGAGGCAGAAATGTTGTAGGCCCGTGTGCCCAGATTCGGGTGCACGCTAAAGAACACTAGGTGGTCGAAATTTCCGGAGCCCTCAACTACGGCGTCTCTCACATTCATATGAAAGTTTTGAGACGTTAAACCCCACATATCAATCAAGATGCAGTGGTAGAAGCGTGCGGAGACTATGCGAAAACGCCAGGGGAAGGACGCATGTGCCTTGCCATCATGACAAACGAGGAAGGGAGTATGTGGCGAAGGGTGACATCATGCGTCAACGTGATGTTACGTGAACGTCGATACAGTCGTCACACCCAGACACTCCGTGCCGTCGCATTCAAGCCACGTAAAGAGACTTACAAACAACGCTGCAATTTTTTAGGATGCTTTTTCCGTCGACTAAAGGATGTACGTGCGACAGCTGATATTAAAATTCCATGTTGGCAATCTATAGCTAATGGGACAAACGAACTCTTTTAAGTGTGCAAATAAGTTTTTTTGTACGAAAAGATTTTAGAACAAGGTGAAAAATAGAAACATTGAGTGCTGCTCACCTCGTGGTCCAGCAGTTCTGACTTGCTGAGCGACACGTACTCGGTCTGCTTGATGAGGTCCATGGCGTCTATGAGATCCAGGTCCCGCTTGCGCAGTCCCGTCTTGCCATTGAGCGACAGCATGTCAGCCGGTGTGGTCGCGGCAGTCTTCTCCATCTTGATGTCGTTGTTCATGGCTGACCACTGCACACAGAAAAGAAAATAGGCAAAGAAACGTTAGCCAGCTCGCTGAAATACGAGAGGTACTAGGTGCGATTCCCAAAGCCACCTGTTTCTATTTCCAGTGGGGAGAGAGATACCCCAACCTGAAAAGTGCCTCCACTCAGAGACATGGATACTTTTCTAGAGCGTGTCGGTTCTCCTTTGAGCTTATCTAGTATTGTTCACTCTCCCAACCACTCCCTCCCACCCACGAAGCTGCTCCGCACGTCGTTCTGGTTTGTGAAACTAACCGTGTTTTCTAACTTCAAACCACTATCGAAAAGAGAGCGAGTGATCTAATCTTCAGTGTATCACCAAATCTGGCGGCGTAAATGAGCATGCCGAGGTCACCCCCAGTCCCAAAGTCAGCTGAAAAATGCGCTCCAAAACTCCCTAGGAGAAATTTCAGAGGCTAGTCCGTATTTGGGCGGCGAGTACAGCGGTTCGGAGAAAGCACGAGGGTGGTGGACACTACGTGAATTCGCCGAATAGTTTTTATGGCTTCAATCATCTTCGTGATTTTGCACATCGGCATTTTTTTTTTAAGTTTACAAAGGCGCTATAAATGCAGCCCTTCGCAATTACTCTGCATCTGCGCACTCTCTTTTGCAATCGCTTTGAAATGTAAGCCATAATCGCAAATTAATCGTATTTGATGCTTTCATGCGTGAGTATGTTTTCATGATAACTCAGGAGTCGTATAGCGCCAAACTTCTATAAAGTAATTTTTTTAGAGCTTGGGGTCAACCTGCACGCCATCGCTTCACGCGAGATTTCCAGCTTTTGTTATCACGCGCGCTATGCTCCAGTTCCGCTGCAGCGATGACTCTGAACAGGGAAAAAAATAAGATGCTTTGAGAGCTTCGCTGACGCCTTCGAATGGATGCTGAATACAGTCGTATCTACTAACTTTTACTTGTTCTTTCTTCTTTTTTTTACGCGCCAGCGTTCGTGCTATAAGATGTGCTGCTCTAATGTCATTTGCAAGCATCTCTAAGGGGTTGGCGGCAAAGACTTGAATGAAGAGAGCCACGTTTAACGACCACAACAGTGTACCACAAACACGTGGGGGACATAGGAAGCATTCGTACAGCAAGAAGAAAACAAAGGGTCACCTTACACACTTTAAAGGCACAACAATCGTTTTTGGCCTTATTTCGACACATCTAAATGTTGAGCAAGAACGCCATGGCCAAAACCTTATAAATGTTAGAAGGCGGCCTTAGGAGAAGTAGATGAACAAAGAACGTCGCTGAAGCTCAAGTTTAGACAAGGGCGCATCTGCTCGTTAAGACAACGAGACAACGACTTCTCCAAGGGCATCTGGTGTTCAAAGATTTCTCGAAAGTTCAAGCCACCCTCTCCCCATGAATTTTAACCATAATTTGACCTCGTACATGAAAAGCGGTGCTGCATCTGCGTTATCAATGCCTGTCAGTTATTGAAAACATAGTGTAAGTCCCAATTTCTCGTTGATTGATATGATTCAACATTGATTGATATGTAGAATTTAACGTCCTAAAACGACCATTTGATTATGAGAGACGCCGTAGTGGAGGGCTGCGGAAATTTCGACCTCTTGGGGTTCTGTAACGTGCACCCAAATCTGAGCACACGGGCCTACAACGTTTCCGCTTCCATAGGAAATGCAGCCGCTGCAGCCGGGAGGAAGGTACTCCAGGATTAAGGTACTGCAGCTGGGATTAAGGTTAGTAACTAAGGTACTCGTCTGCTGACCTGCGGGTCAGCAGCCGAGTACCTTAGCCACTAGACCACCGCGGTGGGGCAAATGTTTCAACATTCCACACTTCTGCGCAGAAAGAAAAATCGTGCTATTGAAGTGCAGCCTCAGAGACTAATGGAGTCTAGCATGTGGCCATGAACACAAACGTTTCAACGACGTAAAAAAGAAAAAAAGAAAAATGAAAAGGACCAGTAGGAATACACTCACGCAATACGAAAAATCTAGATATTCCCGTTTCTGAAGTCTGTAACTTGCCTCTCACGTTTCGTCATTACGTGCAACTGGTGGGCTCAGTAACGGGAAGCAATTTGGAATACCTCTTATATAAGGACGTTCCCGACAGATGTGAGCCACGGAGTGAGAGCTATAGCCTATCGAAGAGCGCAGCAAACGGACAATATTTAAATAATTGAGGCATCTCACATCTTCGAGCACGTCACAGCAAGGTATCCCCCGAGAAACAATGAGCCGCACACACACGGTCAAGCAGTCACAGGCTGCCGCTGCTACCGTTCATGTCCGTACACATTCTCACTGTGGAGCCCCACTGGTGGTGGTGGTGGTAGTGGTTCATGAGGAAAAGGAAGAAGGCACCTAATTTCTGTCTGCCTACAGGCGACACGGCAGTGCGAAAGGAAATGGGAGGTAAGGGGGGGGGGGTGCCAAGCATGGACAGGTGCGCACGCGTGTAGTGGCAGAAGGACTGGATGCGATGGTCTTTCTCCTACATCGGCAGTGCAACAACAGGGACCGCGGCCAATGCGGAAAAGGTTGGTATTGGGGTTCGCCGCCTGTGTGTGTGTTCTCGAGGTGGAAGGAGGAGGATGAGGGAAGATGTTGCAGAATAGAAGGAGGGGCGATTCTTTGAGCAGCCACAGCGGCTGCGCGCTTGGCCTAGACCTCTATGGCGAAAATTCGGCGATCGCCCTTGGAACGCCGGACTGCTTCTTCCCATGCGGGGCCTCCGGCGGACAATAATTGGAGTCGCTCATGCGGACCGTGCCCTGCGGTGGTTCCTCTCAGACACGCGCTCTGATTTTTGCTTTGCCTTTTTTTTCTTATTTTCGCCCCCAATGCGCCTCGCCGAAGAAAAAAAAAAAGAGGGACACGAGGCGCTAGTTCACAGGCAAATTCTCGCTCGCCGTCCACGTGTGCAATGTTGCCGAGTCGTGCGCGCTACAAACGTGGTTCCCTCCGTGCATCGCCGTAGTTTTACGCTTAATAAATATATTACTATTGAAACTACCACGTCCTGCTGCCTCAAATGATGTGAGCGTGCCACCACAGTGCCATCCTTCGTCAAGACGTGTGACTGGTTAATTAACCTTGTTCTATGTAAAAGTTATACTCTCCTTTGCTTTTTTTACATTTCTTTGTTTTTCTTTTTGTATGTGTGTAGGGTAGCCAAGCAGACACTTTTATGGTGAGCCTGTCTGTCTTTCCATTGATAATCAAGCCAGCTCAAATGTTTTGCTCTTCGAACACCAGTATAAATTTCTGCTGTTTCCCGCATCATCGGTACGAATAGCAGTATAAGAAAGCTCGAGGTTCGACACGTCGAAAGACCGCGCACACGTTTCTTTCAACAGATTGCACTGAATTCCACTCGTATTGATGTAAGAAAAGCATCGGTCGCTTTTTCCAATATTCAGATTGGCCACCTTCTTCTGTCTCCCAGCAGAACTTGTGGATGCGTTATGCATTCGGCACATCACTACTCCGAGCACCGAATTTAAATAAAAGATTGCGTAGTGGCTTCTCATTGAGACCGATTCTTCCATGCCATTGCAGTGACTAACCTCGTAGCTAAGTTTACTTGCGGTGTGCCATCTACAGAGTTAAGATTCGCCACAGCGTACTGATTCACTGAACGCCAACACTGCGCAGCCGTGACAGCATTACTTCTTGTCTTTCTTTGTCCTCATCCCCTCCCTCCTACACCACCCCCCCAAAAAATAGAAAAACGATCGGTGTTTTGTGAACTGAAACTCCTAGAAAGTTACTGGCTTTTCTACAAAACACGCTCAAGCGAAGACAGCGGCCGCAGAAAACATTTGTACAAAATGTTTTTTTTTTCAACTTCTACCACGAACTGTTGAATGGGCCTTTTTCAGGTCCAGTGGGGTCGCTGAAATTGAAACGGGAAGTCATTGGCTTCCAAAGTTGTCCTAGGAACATCAGCGGAGAATCTCGAGGGCCTGGTATTTTTCGTGGCAACTTGGAAATGTCATCACCCAGTGACCCTCAAAAAACATGGCCAGCATCACGTCACCGCCACGTTCCGAGACCAGGCAAAAATAACTCTCATGTCATTTATGTATTTACGGTCTATAAGTGAGGATACTGTACGAAGTGTTTTCTTTTTGTTCAGTGCATTTTTTTCTGCCGCCTGTTTCGCAGAATCGTACGAGGAGAAGGAATGACAGCGCGCGCTTTCATGCAGTTGAACTCTGGGATGCGATAAAGAAAAAGAAACGCTAAGCAAAAAGAAAAAAATCTTCGCTCTGAAATAAGAAAAAAATAATACAAATAATTATAATAAAAATAAAATAATAAAAATATAATAAAACGTGCTGCTTTTACAACCGCGGGAACTTTCGTAAAGCCATAGCCGAGTTTTAACGTCACTCTGAAGTTTACGCATGGATTCATGGCCGCGACGTCTAAACACTATTTTAGCAGCGTCCAGACGCTCTTGCTGCCTTGCAATGGCCCAAATAAGGCAGAGTTTTTATAAGTGAACTGCAAGACGTTTAGGTATCGGCAGCCCGATTTGAGCGAGAATGGCAAAAATGAAGCTTGGTTTTCCTCGTGCTGTTTCTTTTGACTTATTTTCTTTTCGCCATATCCTGTCCCTCAGTAGTTATGACGTAGGGCTACTTAGCACATGACTGTGGATTCAATTACATCCTCAGAGGCCGCATTATGATGGCACTGGAACGCAATAAACACTCTTTTACCGCCCGGCGAATGCACGTCGAACAACTTTCTGATGATCAAACGAGTCTCAAGTCGTGTCACTTCAACGTACATCATAAAGCAGTTCGTGGTTTTCGCGCGAAAATTCCAGAGCAACAGCTGGTGCTGTGCGCTTTCTGTGCGCATTAATTTGGACGTAGTGGCTGTCATGCAAGCGCAGCCTCGGTAATAGTGTTTCCACGTGCACGTCGATTTCCTCCGTCTAAGTGAGCTTATGTTCCCTTTGTGTGCACGCTTGTGTGTCGTGAGTCCCATCAGCATAGAAAGTGCTAGTGTGCAAGAGTTAACTATGAATAGACATCAGCTGCCGCGGCCTGCCGACTGAATAATAAGAAAGATGCTAAGCAGCCCCCGTTTGCTCAAACTGCTAGGGTGGCTCCGCTCGCAAAGTGTACAAAGCAGCAAGTTCGCTGGTAACATTAGTGCGGACTAGAAACGCACATTGGTTGAGTTATAGTGTTCGTGCTTTTGACGTGCCTCATTGTTTTAATTATATGGAACGTAACCCTGGGCCTCACTAAACTTTGTTCTTCTTCGCTTTAAATTAAAGGCTAAAATATAACCCGATTCGGTTACATCGCTTTTGTAAATCTTTATGACCATCCACAGCATATTGAATCGAGCTGGATGGGATCTTATTGTGCGTCCTGAGGAGACTTTCACTACGCTTATTTTGATTTTTGTTTTAGTATGCTTTCAAGGTACGATCGAAAACCCTGAGAGGTTGCCTGATGGAAAGAGAATGGGACGGTGTTGTTGTTTTTACGCATGGGATGAGCACAAGACCGTCGTTAATCCCGTGTAGGTCTCGTAAAGAGTTGAAAAAAATGTTATTGTCATTTTTTAAAGAAGATTTGTTTGGCAATAATGTTCGACTTGGCCTTCCCTATTCGAATCACAGCAGTGCCAACCAACAGCTCCTGTATAGCGTGAAGGTGAGGAGACATAAATTCGACCACATTTGCTTGCGGGAATTCGTATGTGCATCCGCGAAGGTGCAGCTTGCGTGACTGCAGGGTGAGTGCATCAAAGCAACGTCACACGCCTTGACTCGACTCACGAATCATACACACTGGTGACGGCATTCGTGATTGGTCTACTAACACGGTGGTGGACTGCTTGTGTAGCATGTAGTGCAATCGTATCTAACCCCTGTATTCTAGAACGCCCTTTCACTCAACGGTCCACCTTCCCTTGAGAAAGCCGATGGGAGCACCATCTCTAAGCAGGCCAAGTCACTGCATATCAGTGATAATTTGATGCTATTCTTGAGCAGCGCAGCGTCATTTTCAGCCGAGCAGCGGCGCAGTGCTCAACTCTGTCGAGGGAAGGGTCAAAGTCAAGTCGAGGAGCGTTTGTGAATACGGGGGTAACTCTTCCGACCCTGGCGGGGTCCACCTGCTTATCTTTAGCACCTTGAAAATGAAACCAAAACTGGTTTTTCTCAGAGAAACCAATAGGACATTCTTTTTTCATTTCACATCGTCGTAACCATAAAGACGAAATTTCAAGCCCTGCCTGTAATTCCGCGCACCACTCTGTGCAGGGCAAGTTATCTTTCGATTTCACGCAGTCGTTTCCCCCTGACATGGCAACGACACGCTTGTGACGGCTGAACGAGACGAGAGGAAACATTGGAGAGAGAAAAAGCAAACGCAAGAAAGGAAGTAGGGGCTACACCATCAACATTATCGCCACCACCACCAGGACACTTTCGCTCCTGCGTCGGCTCGGAGTATCGATGTAGGTTGCTAGCTGCCACCCGAGATTACAGCACGACCGGCAGCCGCGATGCCCCGGCCGTTCACGTGTGCCCCGCCTGGCTCACTCCTGGGAGTTTAGGGCGCGGCTAGGTAACCCCAATTGCCTGTAGCCGAGCGGGGACATCGCGAACGCGACTGCATTGTGGCGCCCGTGCATGTGTCAGCAGGGAGGGAGGCCGCGCAAGCGCTCTCTCGACACCCTGATCACGCTCTCTGGTTTCTGTGCTGTCGCGTCTCCATTTTAGAGCGGGTTTTTTCGTGGCGGGAAAGTGGGGAATTCAGGTAGGCAGACGAGTTCCGAAAGATTCGTCTCGCGTCTATCGAACATCGAGATGCTCGGTCTTCGCGAGAGGCCAGCACGAAGGCCTACCTTTTTATTCGCATCCATTCACAGCAGCGGCGGGTGCCACCCGCGGGGCCACTGCCTATCCGAATAAGAAGATTGTTACCCTCCGACCTGGCACTCTTTGAGGATCTATCCACCTTCACTCGCCAAAGGTCAATGCCCGAAGCACTTGGAATTGTGCGGATAAATAAATAAATAAGCTGCATTTCATAGTGAAGCTGTGAAATGCAGCTTTTTCCCCTTCGCACCAAACCACGTATACAGTGTATTTTCGTGTATTTGTCACGTGGTTGAATAAACTCAAACTCAATAAATAAATAAACAAATAAATAAATAAATAAATAAGAAACTGGGAATGGCATTGTGTAAGGTGCGCGTGTCTGTGTGTTTGTTAATGTAGGAGGGTGGAGTGGTGCGGGAGTGTCGCTGTGAAGGCTCTTTGGGCGCCACCATAAGCCCCTCTGGGCTGTTGCTTGCATGTGTGACCTCACCAAATAGCAGGGCCGAAGCTGTGACGGAAGCTTTTGTACTCCCGTGCAACAACCCAGAAAGGAGGCCTGACGATAGTTATAGCGCGAGAACAAAACGACGACACAGAGACAAGAAGGACACGAAGACACGAGACACGAGCATAGACACGAGCATAACTATCGTCATGCCATACCAACTAGCCCAAGCTGCCACGCCAGAAAGGAGGGTATCCTCTCCGTTTAATCAAAGGCGCTTAGCCGTGTCCCCAATGACGGAGACAGAAACGAAGGCACTGCGCCGTGTCACCCAAGAGGCAGACAGAAATTAGGTTTCTTTTTCACCCCCTTTCAAGAATCACTCAGTCTATCAGACAGAAACAAGCGCCTTTTCTTTGCTAAAGCACGTTGGTGGGCTAGTTGGTGTGCAAGAACGTAGAAGAGAATTGACACGCACAGACAGCCCCTTAATATAAATCCATGCACTTACAAACCTTGTTTTATCACTTGCGATAAACGTTTGAGAATCCTCCACGTGTCGATATATATCGTAAGCTTCTGCACCAGGGCATATCGTTAAGTCAAACAAAATATTTCTATTCCCTGAATGAGAACTACAGTGTGTGCAATGAACATGTGCCAGGGATTAATTTCTCTGCATGCTTATCTGGTCTTTAGGACTGGTCTGAAATCTGCTTTTAGTTCACGGGATAGCTTGTTGGTAGCGACTGTCTCCCCAAAATTACCCCGGAATCACAGCGCCAGCAATTTAAGCGTTAATACTCGGCCAAAACTACTTTCTAACTTAACAATCATGATCACACGCTAAAAGAAAGGAAACTATTGTTCACATTTAACGCTGCTCTCTGCATTCTATATCATCCTCTTTTTTTTATCAAGGATTTAATCTCCACCTTACACAAAGGCTTCTACGTGTAGGGACAGCTAATCTTCCTCCATCACGTCCACTTCTAAACCTAGGATGCGGTGAAGGAATCGGAGAGGAAGGGGTCTAGAATTATTACATTCCGCGCCATTCTTGAAAAGACCTTCGAGTGTTCGTTTCACCCTCACTGCAAAACAAGGAAGGTATACGCGCGCGGAGTACGAAAATCGATCTCTGAACGAGTATTCTTCGTTTGAAAACAAAGCTTGCTAGAAAGCCTTTTTACAGATTTTTGAAAAATGATTGATTGATCGATTTGTGCGGTTTAGCGTCCCAAATCCTTCATATGATTATGAAAGACGCCGTAGTGGAGGGCTCAGGAAATTTCGACCTCCTGGGGTTCTTTAACGTGCACCCAACTCTGAGCACACGGGCCTACAACATTTCCACCTCAATCGGAAGTGCAGCCGCCACAGCCGGGATATTTTCGAAAAACGGACTGATGGATTATATGTCGGGCGCAAGTTCAATCCTTTTCAAATGCAGGTGCACACAAATCTGTACGAATCCGCGAACACTCCAGACGGGCGTCATGAGCGTAGCCGCATTGACCCTAAGGTCTCTAGAAAAAAAAAATCTAGGCACTTAAACCCCGTCTTCATAGAAGATTGTGAAGTGCGACCATTGTAGCCGTGCAGGCGATCGGCTGCTGCGCTTCGGTTGTCTCGGCGGAGTGTCTGAGGTTGAAGGGGCATCCTTGGTATGTCTCAAACGATGCACATGTTTCGATGCATATGCCTCAAACGATGCATATGCCTCAAATGATGCATCAAAAAGCGATGCATTGTTTTGGGCAGTATTTTCCCGGCGACGCTTCCCTCGGCGTCATCGCGTCAACGCTGCCAGAGAGAATGGCAAACCATATGAGGAGCGCCAAGGCCAGCGTCAGCTCAGCGTCGCACAGTGTGTCAAAGAGAATGAACCCGAGACCTCGCAAAGCAGTGTGCAGTGTCCGTCAATGAAGCAATAAGAAATATATCTGAAAATTGGTTTCATGTCCCATTTGCAGTTCTTAGGTGAGAAAAACAAATCACAGTACCACGGAAAAGTTCTTTTTTTTCCCCTTTTAGTGCCAGCTGTTGAAAATAAAAAAGAACCAGACACTCAATATACACGGCCCTTGAGCTTGGAAGTTGTTGTATATCTTGGAGGCCACGTACTTAGCTAAAACACTCAAGGCCTGCTAACCTTACCAATGGACTTGAGTATGGCGCTCGAAAATGGTTCAAAGAAATCCCGACCGCTTCCTGTCAAACTTCTGAGGAACAAGCAAAGTCGAATACAAGCATCAGCTGAAAATTTTCGGGTCACACAGAGCACGGCCACGACCTATTAGATCCGACGCGGGAGGCAGTCATTTTGGCAGGAGCAACGATGCTGTCACGCAGCGGAAGTCGCTGGCATGCAGCCGTGCGCTGATTGGTTCGCCATCTATCGACTCGCTTCCGGCGTCGGCGCCGACGCTGCCGATATCTGAAACATCCAGAAGTTTCGGTCACCGTCACAGACAGCGTCGACGCTGAATGACGCCGGCGTAGGAAACGCCAAGAAATTGCCGTAAAAACGCTGCACATGTTTCGGGACCCGACAACATGCGTAAAATAGTTTACATTGAAAAATTTTTGTCACCCTAATGCCGCAGGTCACCCGCAGGTCGCCGGATCGAATCCCGGCTGCGGCGGCTGCATTTCCGATGGAGTCGGAAACGTTGTAGGCCCGTGTGCTCAGTTTTGGGTGCACGTTAAACAACCCCAGGTGGTCAAAATTTCCGGAGCCCTCCACTACGGCGTCTCTCATAATCATACGGTGGTTTTGAGACTTTAAACCACACATATCAATGCCACAACAAGTAGTCAAAACTGTATACTGTTTGCCTGGGCTAACTTTTATGCCGTATTTTAAAATATGCATGAGCGAATTATCTAATAAAATGGGCAACGTTACTTTTTCTATTATCTCGCTGATGTCGAAGCACGCACTCTCTTTTTCAGTGCTTACAACGCGTTGATCGTGGCCCTAGGAAACTATAAATACCCAGTTTTTTTTTTGTTTCGCCGTTCAAACGATCTACGTAGTTTTCGCCAGTATAACATTTTATATATCCTGCCACGGCATGGCCACATTCATTTCCTTTTGGGACATGGCCGTCATTTGTTTCAACGTCAGGCTGGCCTCTTCGTTTTCCTGTATCCGCGGCATTGAGACGCCACACGCAGAGCTTTACGAGTAATGAGGCCACATGCAAATACAGCCCCAAATGGATAATACTTTCCGTCTGAACATAAGCCTTCACCTCTGTCTGGTCACATGCATACCAGATCAGAAAATAAATAAAAGATTATCGCGAAAAGCTTCCTTGATGTTCGTAGAAAAATGGGGCCCAGCGTTTGCTTACAATAGTCACCTTTAAAAAAAAAACCGGTGCACATGCGCTAGCGGTTGTTTCTTGAAATGAAAACACCTTCGAACACGCACTAGCAGGCAAACGAATCTTTCCGTTCAACCTCCTCTCCCGTCTTTTCTCTGATTCCCCCTTTCTCTGCTTACCGTAAAAATCTTACTATAAGGTGTGGCTGCAGTAAGTAGTCGTAGAGAAAGAAGCCTATGAGGCGCCCACGCCCCTTTGCAAACCAGAGGGCATGACACAACTCTTAGTTGCGCTTGTTTGCAGTCTCAGTATCACCGGCATCGGCCACGAGGGACACCAAGAAAATGAGACGTTCGCAGAACCCGTCGGTGTGCCCTATAGTGTCTCCGTTTCGCACACCTTTTCATCGAAAGCTCCGTCGGTGAAGCCATTAATTATTCCGCTCTAGAGTGTTGTGAATGTGTGAAACCCTCTTTAATAAAAAAGACAATACCTGCCCGATTTAACTGCTTCTACTCTCTAGGCTGCGTATTCTGGCGCTGCTGTCACACCTCGAATAAGTAAGTGAAAAATACGAAGTAGCGCAAACTGCGTCCTTTCATATCTGCCTCCTTTTTGAATGGATGGATGAATGCTGCGAGAATCTCCTTTACAAAGGGGCGGCAACATGCGCACCGCCAGCCTCCTAGCAGCAGCTGCAGTGCCTCGAGCATTTCCGCTAGCAATATACAGATTCTTGCCTGTGTAGTGAAACTATCTTTTTTTTTTTTTGCTACCATCAGCACCGGAGATCCGCCTAGCCACGTATGGCGAACCACTACACAAACAGGCACAAGCGCAATTGACCGCACCAAGCGCCGATGGAGTAAACTGTAAACAAAGCAAGAAGCGGACAAACAAGGTGGCCCTTGCACGACCTCTAAAAAGCTAGTGCGTCACGATTGAAATCTAGCTAGCGGCGCTGAATTCCAGGTGGCGCGGCCTTCAGGAGCGAGCACGTCAGTGCACCAACTGATTACGTACCCTACATTTTCACCCTCTTGCACCCAACAAAAATACGCCATGGTTCTGGATACAATATCACATTGTCGTATTTATCGCTATTTTTTCTCCTTTTATTTCGCGTACTTTTCTCACTGCGCCGCTTAGAAAACTGCATTGCTTCTCATTCAGTGCACAAGAGTTTCCGTGTGGCGAATCAACCTACGAACGATTCTTTATGAGATTCGTCATGAAAGCAGTAGGAAATAAGTAAACAGAAAATCTTTATATTTTGTGATGGAATAAATAGTGTGAAATCTACCAACTTAGATCAATTTTTGGCTACCGTTCATAACAGTTTTCGTGGTTCTACGTGCCGGCACCACAACACACAAGCCCAGCCAGGAAGTTTTCGTCGGGGTGTGCTCCACCATTTATGTATGCTCGTTCGTGTGTTTGTATGCACACGTGTGGAAATTCGAACAAAAAGGGCAGATGGTAACCCCCGTTGCCCCTCTCCTGGTTACGACACTGCGGTGATAGAATTATGAGGCAGGCCGATATAGGAGACTTTCATTTATATTTGAGCATCCACAGTTATATGACTTTGTGAGTGTCTGTTGTGCGCCTACTCTTTTTAGCAAAAGTTATGCACCATGTTACCCAGTATCACGCTTTATTCCTTAACGAGCCCCGAAATGTAAGAAAATGAATGTTCTTGCGTTTCACCCCCACCTAATACAGTTGTCGTGGCCACGGAAATCCAACCCACGTCCTCGTGCTTGGCTGCGCGACACCTGCTAAGCTACCACAAAGGGCCGCCGTCTATACCATGGTTTCACTTTCATGCACAGCAGATGAAATGTGACGACATTTTAAATGGCAGGAATAGTGTGCCAACAGCTCAAGTGCATAAGTAACAATTTGCTAAAATAAGAAAAACTTTATGGGAGAGGCACATTTTGCTAATAGTTGCGGATTGACACGGCTTTATCCATCGGCATGGCGTTCGATAAACACAATGGCGTGCTGGCACCACGCACGTATGACTAATTTTGCCACAAGTACCCAATGTATAGGAAGATTTCGCTCACCTGTGCGTTTGTCTGGCATGAATCTATAGGGCGGCATGCCTTGATAAAGAACATAAGCGCTTCATCTGATACACGAAGCCGTTTGAAACCACCCAATGTATGCTTTCGCAGGAAGTCTCCAGTATGAGCACCCTGTATGAGTGCGCTACGATTAAATATTTTGCTAGCCACCGAGGCTAACGTTATAAAATGAAAAAAGACGTTGGTCTACTTGCGTGTTGCACTTTTGGGCAAAGAGGCAACAGCGCGTACGACACGGACAAATTCAGAAAGGCACCACGTGGGCGCGCGCTGTCTTTTTCACTTCGTCCGTGTAGACCACTTTTCGTGCGTACCTGTCCTTAATAATCGGGTGTTTGACGGAAGCACTTCGCGCGAAAGCACAGACCGCCAGTTGTTTGGTCACATTCGTGCACCTTTCGTCATGGGCCGTTGAAATTTTCAGTGCCATAGACCCGATGCCACCGCAGCCATTGCAAGGATGGATGCCGATGGACGCGCGTGGTAGCCGACCATCGTGTGTACGTGCGTGCATTTCTCCACGCGCGCGCATTCCGAGGCTCGACAGCCGTGACCAGCCGAAGCCAGGAACGAAGCCCGCGGCGTGCCGGTTGCCATCGTGTGTGACGGGTCTCTTCATCGGGGGCGTGGCCAGCCTGGCGGGTAAACCTCCTTGTTAAAACGTGTATAGCACCTTTCGCGTTGAATACTTGGTCTCGCGTCCATTCGCGGCGGGACGACTGTCGTTTACCGGGTCGCACAGTCACGCCAGCTCTTTGTGGACAAAGCGTCGCTTGAAAAGTGACTGAACGGGCGCCACAGGCTGCACCACAGACGTGTTCGAAACTGCGCAGCTACTGGCACGGACATGCGCGTGTGAGTCGCGAAAGATGGCAGCGGAAAAGCTTGGCTCTGGTTGTCGTTCCGGCGTGAATGTGCGTGTAAGTTTGGTAGCTCGACATGCATGAAGAGGCACCTCAGCTAAGGTGAAGGGGGTATGCGACAAACGTGACGGGAGCTCCTTCTCACCCGGCCTCGTTTGCACAATGCTGCCTTACATGCACTAAACCTTGTTTTACTGGTTGTAACCTATATTATATTTATTTACTTTTTCTTTCGAGTGTGCCGTTTCTACATACCCCTGTACATGTTAGCACGAAGCTGTTCTTGAAATAATTCATTAATTATGGCTGTTAACTTCTTCACTGTAGCTCCTTGCGTATTAGAGATTGAGGGAGAATAATGTGCCGTGGGAAAGATTTTTTTTTTCGAAAGTAAACTGCGAAATGCATCAGACATCTAATAATATTAAAATAACGCAAGTTGATAGTTATTTATTACAACTGTTATGAAGTACTCGGCTGCTGGTCCGCATATCGTGGGACCGAATCTTGGCTGCGGCGGCTGCATTTCTAATGAAGACGGAAATGCTGTAGGCCCGTGTGCTCAGATTTGGGTGCACGTTAAAGAACCCCAGTTGGTCGAAATTTCCGGAGCCCTCCTCTACGGCGTCCCTCATAATCATGTGGTGGTTTTGGGACGTTAAATTCCACATATCAATCAAGAACTGTTATGAAGCATATTCGCAACTTTAATCGACTGTAGGGGGCACCACGAGAAAACCAATATGTCTGTCGTTGCCGTCATCACCTGCTTGCAGGGAGCCTTCGTTGCAGGTATTTCTCTCTGCACGGTCACCGCCGCTTGCGGCTAGGATAATTTTCCACGGCACTAAAATTCTCATGAAGGAAGCAGCTCATAATTGATTGCATAAAGTGCGGGAAACGCGGTATGATCTCGCACTTGATTCAACGTCAGACGTGCAGGTGCAGCAGCCGGTTCGGTGATGCTACTGGGCTGCCGGATAGGGTATGCAGCGTATACGTGCGTCAAACTCGGCAGATGTTCGTCATGCACTTGGTCAGGCGACCGCGGGGCCGAATATACCCCAACGGTAAATAGCAAGCACCCCAGACAGGTAACGCGAAACCACCTGTCCTGTCGGTTGTATGTTAATCATTCCGATCATTTTGACCGAGGATGCCGAGGCATTTACCGGCATTGACGTTTCGCTGGCACGAAAAAGACAGGCCCAAATTGTTTTATTGTGAAAACTATTTCCCAATCTAATAAACCCGTGCTCCAATCTGCCAACTATTAGAAACAGCGTCGGCTTACAAGCTACGAGCGAGATTGGCAACCATGATGCTAGGGCATTTTGCAGGTAAACATGTGACACTCCAGGCCATATCTCGCCCAACCGGTTTGCTAAACTACTTCCATCTTCGCTGTTCGTATTGATTTTGTTGAGAAACTCCTTTCGTATGTCGACACAGGCATAAGACTACAAATACCAATCATGCCGCTAAAATTTAGCGCCCCAGACAAGCTGGCGCTCCATCGGGGACGGCAGCAGCGTCTGATTAGCTGCTGTTCGCATGTGTCAATTGCGGGGAGATTCGTCAAATGTTTTTCGGTACCGAAAGGATAGTTGTAATAGCCGTGTTATTGTAGACCAAACAAAAACAAGAATAGCACTCGACTGTTTCTCTCAGGATTAACAATAATAATATCTGGGGTTTGACGTCCCAAAACTACGATGTGATTATGAGAGACGCCGTAGTCATAGGTGCCCCTCCACCATACCATTGTGAAGGGCTCAGAAAGTTTTAGTGTTCACCTAAATTTTTGCTCATGGGCCTCAAGAAATATCACCTCCATCAAAAATGTGGCCGGGTCCTGCGACTTTCGGGCCTGCAGCCGAGTGCCTTAGCCACTAGAGCACCCTGGCGGGTGTGTTTACATCAGGATTACCCAGCGTGGTAGCACAGTACGCTAAGTGCCTTGCTGCTGAGTTGGGTGGGATTGATTGCCGACCACAGCGGTGTAATTTCGATAGAGCTAAATGCAAACGAAAAACCACGGGCTTAAACATAAGAGCACTTTAAAGAACCCCGAGGGGTAAAGATGAAACCCGAGGGCCTCGCTACAGCAGGTCTCGTCATGTCATGGTTTTGGTAAATAAAATCCAAGTAATTCTTTTCCGTTCTAGAAGTCAGCCAATTTCAGGTGCACACTGGTAACCACAATGTTGACAAGTTTCCCAATGTACAGTTTGATAGACTGTTGCTTCTTCTGTCGCCAGTCGAAAAGAAAGCCAAGCACGCTTATGACGCCTCAGTTCACGGTGAAGTTTAAGCATTGTCGTCCGCAGCGCTGCCAGCACACGTGACTTTTTATGCATTATTCACCCATCATTGAAGCTGAAAGCTTCCACAGCCTTTCACAAACAAAATTTATTGTATTGCAGTTCCTGCACGTGCAAGAAGTTGTGAGAGAGAGCTTAGACGAAACACCACCCGCACGTTGTCGCCAGCAAAGTTTTCGCTCCATCACCGTATAGCGGCTTTCGCCGGTTGCCATGTGGTGGCGCTACCGTAGCTGAAAGTTGTAAATTGCGATTCGCTAATTGCTGTGGCGGAGCTTGGGGACCCGTCTTTTAGCAATGAAGTCTGAAGGCAGCCCAGATTTTGACTTACACGCCATCAAACTCGCAACTATAATACACTGTTGTTCTCCGGTCGCCTTTGTAAGAAAACGTTGTATGGTGCCTTGCAGTATAAAGAAACTAGAAAGCTAATGTATATTTTATATAGCACACTTTGAGATTGTACAGGAACGAAATGCAGCGAGGTCCACCAGACGCGCATCCGGTTCGCTACTCTACACTAGGGTGAAAGGATTAGGTGTTCAAAGGAAAGAAGAGGGAACAAGGTGCTCTAGTTCAAGGTGGAACACGTGTGAATGTCCATTACACGTTAACAATTCATCACTACGCTAGGTTGATTTTAGAAACAGTAGAAGCAACGACCACGTTCTTTGCAAGCCTTCGACGTGTAGGGCCATATTCCGAGAGTGTTTTGCTCTAAAATGGCCCATATAGGCTAGCTGTATGATCTCTTCACGATAACGAGAGTCGTAACTCCTAACCAGAAACGGCAGAGTAAAGTTCCTTCGTACCGGCAGAGGCTGAAATGCATTGAAAGTGCCATACGTCAAGTCCGCATGAGCTTGATCATTCAATGAACACCGTATAGGGCGTGCATTGAATGTGCGTGGTGTTCAGAGCTTCGACCGTTGGGCCACCGTCATTTCTTCATTGCTCTTTCCTGCTGAACATAATCGCAAATTGTGTATGCTGTTGTACACCGTACACAATTAGTAAGTTGGTACACCGTACACAAGTGAGTAAGTTTGTTTTTTTTCTACACACTTTCGAGCTTCCGCAAGCAATGAACCGGTTTACATTCGGTAAACTTCATTAGGTAAACCCCATTTTGTAATTTCGCCCCGCCATAAAGCGTCCACGCTCCGCTGACCACAGGTTCGAGTGCCAAAGCAGGCATCTGTTTTGTGCTCTATTTAACCTTGTGGCTCCTCTGAAATACCGCTACTGAACGAGCAGCTTCCTTCGAGTCACACACATTTGATGGGAATGTGGACGTCCAACGGTGCACCGCAACGTTCTTTCAGAAAGGCGCCACGCGCACAAAGGCACCGCGTTAGCGTCATGTCCATCATCAGCTTCTGGCGATTGCTCAGGAAGAGAAGGCAGCGGCCTCTGTAAAGGCTGACTTATTCTTCCTCTTTTCGTGGTGCTTGCACGCTATCGCGAGCGTGCGTACTCTTACATAATGATGGAAGTAATAAAGAAGAGTCGTATGCGGATGCAGCCATTATAGTTCTTCAGGTCGTCTCCTATTCTGCCCCTTCGAAACCACGAAAGGTGAGCAAGCTATATTTGTGCTTCGGAACTGGGCACGGCACCAGCACAACCGTCAACAACAACACTTACAAACGTTCGAGTCGATCATGTAGGCTCCGTAAGATGCCTTGCTGGCACGGAAGTAAAAAAACAAAAAAAGAGTTAAAGGGGCAACCGAATGAGGGCAACTCGTCTGCTGCAAGGCGCCCGACGCAATGAAGCGAGAGAACGCGATTGATGCAGAAGGGAGAGAGGTGGTGCGCTTATTTACTATATACCGTACAGTGGGGCAGACACGTGGTACAGTGACCGACAGAGTGGATTCGTGACCGCATAGTTCTCTACACTGCAATCAGTCCTTGGCTGCCCGGTGCGCCAGACCGCCCATCAGTGTTCACATCTCCGTACGGCGACGGCGAAACGTGGCACCGCATTTCATTTTTTTTTGTTCTTCCGGCAGCCGCGATGACTTTAACCGGTTCAGCGCTCGTCGCCGCCGTCTGTGAGCATACGTGTGACCCTCGGGCAATGCAGACGAGCCTCGCACCGGCGTTATGCATATTTGGCGGGTTGGCACCCTCTCCGGTGGGCCATCTTGCGAGACCAGTGCAGACCAAGCTCATGGCTCAATGGCAAAGGAGTTTCGGCAGGGTGTGTTAACGCGAAGTCACTGCGTTAGACCGTAATGATGCGTTCACATGCGCTTTTGAATAAACCAGAGAATTTGTGACCCTCGTTAGCGATTTTAAATAATGAGACAAATTTCAAGGTACCATTCAATAAACGACATATCTTCAATATGACAGTATGTAGACTACAAAAATTGTGTGAATAATAGTTATTCCGTGATAATACCCTTTTTTAGAGAAATTATTTGTATCTTTATGAATAGATCTTCTCCACATCTCCGTTTGATATTCGGTAAAGAAAGCGCTACTTCAACAACGTATAATTATTGACAATCAATTAGCTTAGGTCATTGTAATAAATTGTCTGGTGGGACAATTTGTAACGCTAGTCTGGTTAATTACATTCTTTTAATGCACGCATGAATTTTTAAAACACAAGTGAACTTCTGTACATAGTGTACAAGGTGTCTTAGCTGTTTGGCACCGATAGCAGGTGATTTCCGTTGATTTATTTATATTGTAGTGAACAATGCGAGACGACGGTGAAGCAGCCAGGAGAGAAAACCACAGCGTCAGTGATATACACGCGCGACCTGAACTTGCGCTTGCTTGGATTTGCGGTCTGCTGACGTTTCTCGTCTTTCCAGTGCATTTGAACGTGAATAAATCACGTGACATTTGGTGGATATGTGTGGACTCCCCTTACTAACCTGGAACATCGTGACCGTACGTTTCCGACGTTCCCCATCCAGGTCACTTGCGGCGCCTTGTATCGAAAACGAGATCCCTCATCTTCATTGGCTCTGCAGACTTGGACGTTGAATATTGGTTATCGAGGTACGACAAAGTAGGCAGCAGTAACAAATTCGATGGCCGAAGTAATCTGGGCTACGTCACGTTCCATCCCGTGGAAATCGCGTAACTGTGGTTTAATAACTACGAGGCTGACATTCCTACGTGGTCTGCTTTTAAAACTGCTATTACGGGCGTACTTGGATGACCTGCGACTCGCGAGCTTCACGCCAAGTAGCGTTTGTGTCAACGTGAGCAGCAACCAGGCGAGAACTACATGGGCTACATCGAAGATGTGTTTAATTTATGCAGCGGAGTCAACTGTGTCATATCTGAGAAAGAAAAAAAAACAGGCAGATCTTGAAAGATATGGAGGACGGCACCTTTCTTATGTTGCTCGCAAGAAATCCCACCACGACTCCTTCACTCGTCCCCCTCGGTAAGAGCTTCGACGAGTTGCGTATAGGCAGCGTGCGATTGCTCGTGAAATCCTGACGACGCAAGACACACTCGCAAGCTTGCAGCTAGCTCGCCATCGCCTCCTACCGATCATCAGTTGCTTCTTTTAACAATCAAGGACTTCGATCGTCCGTGAAGAAATGGTGCACCACCTGTCACTGCTACCGCTGACACATAAGCCCACGCATATGCTTTGATTCCGAACTTTCAACACGCTATTAGGACCTAAGTCACTGCGGCCTTCCAATCGATGCACCCGCAAACCTGTCACTTCGCCTCTCACGTGCGCCGCCGCCGCTGCTCGGCCCACGCAACAGTCTATATGCCTTAAGCTCAGCCTGCCATGCCGCCACATGCCGTGCCCTAAACCACGCTGCGTCGTATCCCTTCTCAAGATCTTCGGCTCCGTTTTACAATCGCACAGACGCTTAGAGGACGCCGGACAACTGGCCCATATATTTCGCCTGTGGTATCGCAGGACACGTCGCCCGCCACTTTTGCCCAGCTCCCCATTTGACACCGTGGGCAGGTTGGTTACGTCGTCGTCAAGAAACTCACCAAGATACAGCACCGACAGTCAACAACCTTACGTAAACCACCGGTCACCACTCCATTTCCCCGCTGGTGCTCCGCGTCAGCAATGCGTTACCGACCAACTACAGAGGAGGGCAGCTAACTGCGGCAGCTTTGGAGGCAACAGCTGCATGCAAGTCAAACTGCCCAAGGCGTGCATCTCGGCAAAAAGTTACCGACGTCAATGTTGAGGGGACAGCCGCACAAACGCTTATCGACACAGACGCCGTCATTACCGTAATCTGCGAGACCCTATGCCGCATGTTAAAAAAGGTGACGATGCCGCAATCGAGCCTTCTGTGCGGCCAATTCGCAGTGAACCTTCAGCTGTCATGACCTCGCAGACATGTCATCGGAGCAACGCGAAGATGCGTGGATTTCCCAACTCTTCGACTTTCTAACTGATCCGCTACATAGCTCATCCGGTCTCAAGAACTGTCCGCCGTCAAGCCACACATTTCGCTATTCGAGACGACCTCCTCTGTCGGCGGAATTACACGTCTGAGGGTCGGAGGTGGCTGCCAGTGATACCCAACCGCATGCACTCAGATATATGTACTGCTTTCCACAAAGACAGTCAGAGCGCTCACGCCGTCACTCTAAAAACGTGTCAGCGGTATACTACTGGCGCGGCATGTACACGTTCGTTCCGAAGTGCGTACGTGAGTGTGCTGCATGTCAGCTACATAAAGTTCCACGTCAACACCCGGCCGGTACACTGCAGCCTCTGCCTTGAACGGTGCGTCTATTTGACCGCGTCGATATACACCTTTACGAACCAATTTCCTCGAGGTCTTCTGGAAATAGATGGATAATTGTCGGCGTGGACCACCTCACGCGTTACGCAGAGATGACAGCATTACTCAAAGCAACGGCAGGAGAAGTGGCGTTTTTCATCTTACGCAACTTCGTTGTTGGCCACGCTGCTCCCCGCGACATTTTGAGCGACAGATGGTGCGTTTTTCTGTTTGATGCCATTCAAACTTTGCTGAAGTGCAACCTCGTTCATCGCATGACCACAGCATTTCATCCGCAGACAAATAGTCTCACAGAACAATTGAATCGCATTCTCGGTAATATGTTGACAATGTACACAGCTTCAGACCAGATCGATTGAGACACCATCCTTTCATTCGTCACGTATGGGTATAACATCGCTACGCACGCGAACATTGGTTTTTTCTCCTTTATTTCTCTTGTATGGGCACGAACCATCGTACACGCTGGACACCATCTTACCCTACATGTCTGACGCATATGAGTACACCACAATTTCTGATGTTGCCAGGTATGCCGAGATTGCAGACAATTGGCCCATTCACTGACAACCGAGGACCAAGACCACCAGAAGCTAAAGCACGACACCAGCTGAGCTCTCCCTAATTGCGAACCTGGTGCCCTCGTTTGGCTCTGCATTCTATAGAGTACTCCTGGCCTTTCGTCGAAATTATTGGCCCAATACCACGTGCCCTACCACATCCTCGCCCGTACATCATCAGTCATTGAGCCTTTGACACCGTCTGATGACTTATGTCGCAGTGGTAGAGAAATTGTACACGAATGGCCTCAAGCCTATTATGACCTCGCTGTACTGACTACGGCATAAGTCGCCAGGATGGCTACGCTATTTACCAGGGGCCAATCTTGTGAACAATGAGAGACGACAATTAAGCAGCGAGGAACGCAAGCCATGGTGTCGGTGATATACACGCACGGCCCGAGTTTGCGCTTGCTTGGATTTGTAGTCTGCTGACGTTTCTCGGCTTTCCAGTACGTTTGTACGTGAATAAACCTCGTGATAATGTTTAAAAATGTATTAATAATGATGACATATTTTATGAAGTTGTCGCCGTGCTGTAGTTTTTATCGTGTTTTTGGAGGTTATTCTCCAAGACCTCCCGATGAATGAAAAGTAAACCGCACATAATATTGTTACCATTAGTTGAACAAAAAATAAAGGTAATGCGACGCAGTCTTTTACACACCTTTAATAGGCTTGGAAGACGATGTCCAAGCAGTCACATCCGAGGCACGGCAACGTATGGGGAAGAACACCATGTGTTGATGGTTACGTACAGGTGGTGAAGAAACGTCTTATAAATGCCCACACTAATTTCCCGCGCACGAGAGCGACCATGCTGGCTGCAACTTATAGGTGAAAAGAACGCCTTGTGAAAGGCTTCATACGGTAGACATGCACTATCTCAGTACCGCGACGGTGCCAGTCACTTGAACCAATCACAGATTCAACGCGATAATTAACGAGATCGGTCCGCTCTAACACTGTGTATAAGCCGAGGAACCGAAACTGAAATTTGTCGCACAAGACAGGAGTGCAAACTGGTGCCCGGAGTAGCACCTCGTCACCAGGGCAGAATATGGTGCGGGATACGTCATGCAGATTCTTGCGGTCTCGTTGTCTTGCCTCAGTGTTGAGTCTGTTGAGCTGGCGACAGTGACGGATGCGGGACACATATTGTTCACATGAGGATGCTCATGAAGTAACAGCGGCAGGCAAGAACGAGTCGTCTAGAAGATCGCGATCGGCCGTAGACAAGATAGAATTGCGAGTAGACAGTAGTGCGTTGTACGGTGGTATTATAGGCAAATGTTACGAACGGCAGAATGGCGTCTCAGTTTGTCTGGTATGGCTAAATATACATAGATGTAAGAGAGTGTGCGATAAAATCACTGAGCTAGCTCGTTGATTTGGGGGTGATAGCTGGAGGCTGTGTTGTTGCAGGGGCCGGAGGCTCTGAGCAATGCATCCACAATTGGCGAAAGGAAAGCTTTTCCATGGTCACTGAGGATGACAAGAACTGCGCCGTGACGCAAGATCAAGGCTTGAAACATAAATGTATTCACGTCAAACGTGGAGGCCCAAGTCACAGAGGATGTTTCAGCATAACGTGTCAAGTCGTCAACAGCTGTCACTTTTCATCGATCGCCCGTGGGAGTCGTGTGAAGAGGACCATAAGATCAATGCCAAAGACCTTGAATGGTTATGTCGAACATGAAAGTGGTTGTAGCTCCCTGCTTTGAAGTGATGTTGTAAGCTTTCGGTGCTGACAAAGGCTGCAGGAGAAGATGCACTTTGCTACGCTGGCACATAGACCAGGCCACTAGAAATGACCTTTAATGCGGCCGTACGCTTTCTGAAAACTGAAGTGACCAGCAGTTTTATCGTCGTAATTGACCTTAAGAATATCATCTTCAATAGAGCGAGGTAGAACGGCCACCCAGCGCTGACCATCCGGGTGATGAAGGGGGTGGTAAAGAACGCTCTTATTCACCTTGATTCGCGTCAGCGGTAGGCGAAGGCAGGCATTAGGTAGATTCGAATTCTCTTGAAAGCGATCTATGATGCGTCTACATTAAGCGCCAGAGAGTTGATGCGTTATAATGGATCTATGGTTGTCAGGAGGAATTTCGTCGATGGCGGCTAAATACGGAAGAGATGCGGAACGAACATATCAGAGTATTCATCGCTGAAGTTTGTTGCGGGTTCTCTGGACGTTGCCGTCGGAAGTGGGCTGCAAGAAAGTACATCTGCGTGCTGGCGCTTCTTACCGCACCTGTAGGTAATAGTGAGGTCGTAATCTTGAAGACATATTCCATCGACCAAGTTGTCTTGATAACTTGATATAGTGCGGAAAGCCAAGATAGGGCATGGTGGCCTGTAACGATGGTAAAATGTCGGCCGTTTAGATAAGGTCGAAACTTCTGCACCCACCAAACGACAGCTAAACACTCCTCTTCAGTGATCGTGTATTTATTCTAGGCGTTGGTAAAGACGCGGCTTGCATACGCAACGACCCTTTCACGTCATGACTCATCGCACTGCAGGAAAATACCACTGATGACGTAGCATCAGTATGCAGGAGTGTCGTTTCATCAAAATGGCGAAGTTCTGGTTCAGATGTGAGGGCATTTTTCAGATGGCTAAACGCTTATTCGCAATCGGGAGACCAGTCAAAGTGAACACCGGAACCGAGCAATTCGTGCAAAGGTGTCGCTATCGAGGCAAAGCCTCGTATGAATCGGCGGAAGTGTACGAAGCCAGGCCAAGGAAGCTGCGCTAGTCTTTGGTTCTTTCGGGACGAGAAAAGTGAAGAATTGCCGAAACTTTATCGGGATGAGGACAAATGCAGTCTTTACTCACAATGTGGCCTAAGACTTTAATTCTCTTGCTGACAAAGCGGCACTTTTTGGTGTTCAGCTGAAGGCATGCATTTGCAAGGAACGTGAAAACTTTGTCTAGTTGTTCCAAAACTTAGAGAAGGTTGATAAAAAAACGACCATGTCGTCCAATAGCACAGGAAATTCTTCCATTTTAAGCCACGCACAACAGTGTCAATTATGTGCTTGAATGCTGCGGGTGAATTGCAGAGGCCGAATGACAATATGAAGGAGGATTCAAACAGTTGCTCTTCCTTCGTTGCTCTTCCGCCTTGTACCCCCACTCAAACCAGGTAAATCTCCTCTGGTCATGGTCTCCCATAACCACATCGCACTGGCCAGCTGTTTTAGAAAGGGGATGTAAAGAATAGTGCTGACTCGCCTAGAGTGCTACCTGAAGCATAACAATATGTACCCCGATGTTCTGACCAGATTTCGGCGCAGACGGTCTTTCATGGGCATTGTTATTGGCCTTGCCACATCTGTAGAGCAGCATAAAAGCCCAAAGAGGCTATCAGCGGCACTGTTCTTGGATGTTAAAGATGCATATCACTAAGTATTGCACGTAGCCATCCTGCACGTCTTGGACAACATTATATTGGAGGGCCGCGTCTACCATTAAATCTACAGCTGTTTGAAGGACAGAACCTTCTTTGTTTAGACGGAAAGATGGTGCAACATGGAACCATTGTACTTATCACAGTGTACCTCAAGGTGGCGTCCTGAGCCCCCTACGCTGTAACCTTGCACTCATCGGCCTTATTGAAGCCCTGCTACTGTCTGTGCATCTGTTAATCTACGCAGACAATATCTGCATCTGGGCATCAGGAACACGCATCTACACGAACGAGACAGGCTTCAGAAAGTGGCTACATTGACGTCAAGCTACTTTGAAAGACGGAGCTGAAGCTGTCATATGAGAAATGCTCACTGCTTCGTTTACGCGCAAGGCATGCAATGACCCCATACGTCATCAAAATAATGGACACACGATCATATATGAAAAGACTCGGCATTTCCTGGGAGTAATAATAAAGTGCGACTTGTCCTGGAGCCCTCACATTGCTCACATGAAAAAGAAACTAGCCATGAACACCCACGTCCTAAAGTTTCTTGCGGGAAAACCACGGGTGCATCTGTACGTCATGCGTCAACTGTGTTATACTGTACTTTTCCTCGGCTTCATGCGCTACAGCCTACCTATGCTCGTCAAGGTCCGAATAACAAGCGTACGCGTCCTCCAGTCAATACATGCTCAAGCACTGAGAACAAGCCTCAGGCTTCCGAGATGCTCATCCTCAGCAGCGACTGTCGCCATCGTTCGTGAACACCCTATTACAACCTACATTCCTGTCGATGCTTTCAGAACGCACATATTATATGCCACCCGAATTCCTTCGCGTCACCTCGCCTCCCTTCCAACTTCCAGGGCACACTCTGCATTCTGCACCATTATGTCTCCACATAGCGCGATGATTCCCGTGAACTTCACACACGCAGCAAGACCACCGTTACCATTGTGGTGTCTACATTCACTGGAAGCCCTGAAAACCACTCCTGGAATGTAAAAGAAGAAACATATGTCAAATTTGGCCCTAAAACAAACAACACTACTGTTTCTGCATGAGAAGCACAGCGGACGCATTCACATTTACCCGGATGGGTCGGTTACATCAGCAAGCTCAGCAGATGCAGTGGTGATTCCGGAGAAATCCGTCACAATAAAGTTCATGACATTACATTTGGCATCATTCACTGCTTCAGAACTCTCCACCATCCATGCTGTTCAAGAGTACCTAGTTGAAGAACTAACCCGGACATGGTTAATCTTCTCCGACTTCAAAGAAGCCCTCCAGGGCATTACCTCGATATATTGTCATGTACCAAATAAACAGCTAATCGCTGATATAAGACTGCTTCATCACCGGGCTATAGAGAAACAGCATGACATAGCGTATTACTGAATACCAGGCCACTGCAGCATCGACGGAAACGACCATGCAGATTAAGCAGACCGATCTGGTCATGATTATGCCCCTTGTACAGCTATATCATTATCAAGAACGGACGACGCTAGAAGACTTTCACTACTTGCACAGGAACCCACGCTCACTCAGTGGAATTCGACGGCATTTACCAACGCCCACCTTCATAAATTGGACCCGAACCTACAGCTCCGTCTTCCATCGGGAATAGCCAGAGCTGAAGAGACGCTTTTGTGCCGTCATGTCTCGGAGTGGCCTTTACGAATGCTTACTCATTTCAAATCGCAATGGCCAGCAATCCGAAATGTGACAACTGTGGCTACGCGGAGACAATCTCCCATCTTCTTTACGAGTGTCCACACTTGCGTGCGCCAACAAAAAAAGACCTTTCGAAAGTTCTAGACAGAATTGACAAAGGCCAATTGTCGAAAAAAGGGGTAGTAGGACACTGGATGAGACCGTTCTCAGCACGGAAGGCATTGAGAGTGTTGTTGTGCTTCTTGCCGGGCAAGTGGTCTTAGAGACAGACTGTAAGCAGTGTTGTCGATCATGCTAGTCCTTTTCAGTTTAAATGCGATCGTGCTGGTCATTCTCTCTTTTTTTAAATATGCTAAAAGTCGCTGAAGTTCTGGAGCAAACTTCGGCGATTTTGAGCGTATCTATCTATCTATCTATCTATCTATCTATCTATCTATCTATCTATCTATCTATCTATCTATCTATCTATCTATCTATCTATCTATCTATCTATCTATCTATCTATCTATCTATCTATCTATCTATCTATCTATCTATCTATCTATCTATCTATCTATCTATCTATCTATCTATCTATCTATCTATCTATCTATCTATCTATCTATGACCTTTAGCTCTCCGAGCCGTTTCAATAATCGGATAAATACCGAAATTGGTATGGCATAACATGACTGTATGGTGAGCACAAGTGACTAAGCATAATGTGAAAAGCATGAAATGTATGTCATGAAATTCATGATTTACAACTCGTGGTCTTGCTGCTCCTATACGATGGTTTCGTTCACATTACATATTGTGAAACTCTACGAGCCAGGTGTGCTCACGCCAGTGGTGCATAATAAAGCTGTTTTTATGTGCTGGGAGCTAGGTGGCATGGCTTCGGTGTCGGTGGCGACGATGGAACGACGGCTGGCGTAACTGCGGCGACTTGCACGTAAGTTAGTGGCGCCCTAAAGACGCGAGAGCCTCCGTATGCAGCACCAGTCATATAGCCGCCAGCTCGTCCTCAATAACGTTGCGTAAATTTGTACCATAAGGATCACAAGGAAATGGACGTGTTGAAAAATCGAGATACTGTAGTTCTCGTATCATTGCACAGATCATGACTCGCAACCAAGGGTCAGCAGTAGACTTGTCAGGGATATATCTGCAGGAGAGTTGTCCGGCTGCAGCCGTGAGGATCCGACCTCGTCCTGGCGCTGGCACGTAGCTACAATGCCAGCTGCAGTAGTTGGATTCTTCACGGTTAAAGCATTGAAGGGA
Source organism: Rhipicephalus microplus (assembly GCF_043290135.1). Taxonomy (NCBI): domain Eukaryota; kingdom Metazoa; phylum Arthropoda; class Arachnida; order Ixodida; family Ixodidae; genus Rhipicephalus; species Rhipicephalus microplus. The sequence goes on along the minus strand of NC_134710.1, from coordinate 343,934,583 downwards.
AGATGCCCAATATCTTTGAGAACATGGCGCACTCTGTCTGTCTCGACCATGGAAGCGTTGACAGAGTGAGATAACATCCTGGATATACGAGGTATACGACTCGCGGAGTTGTTGTTTGCGAGCATCAAGTGTCATCTTCGCCGGGGTTGCTCGAACTTCCGGATTACCTAAGACCTGACGGAGATACTCGAGGAAAGTGCTCCAATTTGGGAAGTTGGTCTGGTGGTGAAAAAACCAAGTCTGCGCCAGGCTAGTAAGATAAAAGGAGACGTGGCCGAGATTGTGCTAATCATTCTAATACTTTGCCGCACTCACGATGTTATATTAGTGTAGCCAATCGTCCGCGTCCTCATTGTGAAGTCCAGTGGACAGAGGGGGCTCGCGGTGGCGCCCGCTGGCGATCCAGGAGTGAGGAGCTGCGGTAATCGCAGCCGGAAAGGCAGATGAAGAACTGCCTGAGGCTTCTTCCTGCGACGTGCTGGCGGACGCGTGGCCCAGTCGGGGAACTCAGCAAAGCTCCAGGAGGTAAAGCGGGTGAGCATGGACGGGAAGTCGAGGTGCAACCTCCGCCACTTGCGACGTAGTCCTTTACCCACCTTTATTAGGCCTGGAAAACGTTGTAAAAGCAGTTGCATTCGAGAAACAGAAGAGACTCCATGAATTGGAGTCTGTTCTGTTCATGAAACGAGGTTAGGTGACACACCGGAAGGCTGCGCAAGCGAGTAAAAAAATATAAAATACCCTCGGCTGACGTGCCTCTCATACCCGGGTGCGTACCGAAGAGAGGCAAATGTACGCCACTTTTTCGAGGTCTCTGGTGGGGGGAGCGTTTGCGTCATGTCAGGCCTATAGGGGGAGGCTACATATATCTGCGCCCAGTTATTTTTAATGGTCTTTTCTCTATGTTTAAATTCCGTCAACCTTTGTGGACACGCGATTACGATCGTTTGTGATAGCTGAGTTCCAATTTTTATACCCATGACGCGTACCCATCAGTGACAACGATCAAGTTTCGAAACTAGCAGACGAAAAGTACATAAAGAGCCAAAATCATCGGCCGACCTTCGAGATCGAGGTCACGCATGAGTGTAACGCGTTGGCGTCCAGAGAAATGTGCGGAAGCCGCCAAGTTCTCGGTCACCATAGCGAGCTGTCTTCCCAAGGTTATATTCTGCAGCCTCGATAACATCGACGTAACGTGAATTCAGGCGATACAGTTGATCTTGCTTGGCGGCGGGTGAAGTGCAGCGCTCGATGGGAGAAGTGATAAACGGTGAATCATGCTTTCTGTTTCCTGCGTGCACACCTAGGCAGTGCAGTCTCCTTGTTCGTTGATTACGAAGAATGCGTTGAGGCTCAGGAGTTGTACGACTGAACACAAAGATGCTACTGAAATTCTTCCATTTAGGCGGACTGGTTGAACAACGCCCGCGTCACTTTGTGTGTGCGTGTTACATGTTAAAATTTTTATAGCTGTCTGCGCGTGCATTTAGATGTCATCTGAAGACATCCTTTACGATAAAACTTTTGTTTGCGACATTTCTAATGTGATTTGTTGCCTTGGGCCTATACCGCATTCAAATCGTAAATGCGCTGACGTATCGTATTATTAATGTTATCGTCGTTAACTGTGACAGATTTTAGCGTCGCCCCGCCACGGTGGTCTAGTGACTAAAGTACTCGGCTGCTGACCCACAGGTCACGAGATCAAATCACGTGTGCGGTGGCTGCATTTTCGATGGAGACGAAAATGCTCTATGCCCATGTGCTCATATTTGGGAGCACGTTAAAGACCCCAGGTGCTTGAAATTTCCGGACCCTCCAATACGGCGTCTCTCATAACCATATGGTGGTTTTCGGACGTTCAACCAGACAAATCAATCAATTAATCAATCAATTAAATTTTCGCGTCCCTTTGAAAAGCTTGCCTGAAGTTGTCAGAAGCTCGCGCGCGCCAATGAGAGGCGCGCCTAAACGACCATGGTGACGTCGACAGCGCATTTTTCGAACTGGGGGCCGGGATTGCCCCTAAAAATCGACCAGAAGTGTCAACGTGTACAGGAACGTGAAACAGCACAAGCATTTCAAGGTTTAAGTTTTGTTTTCCGGGGTCCTTGAGGTCTTTCCGCATACCAGTTTTCTGTCCGAAAAAAAAAAATATCTGTTGCTTTCGCCGATCATTCATCTCTCTTTTTTATGATGATAGATGGTAGCGCAGACAACGAACACGGACAAGAGAAGGCACATTCGTTGTCTGCGCTACCATCTATCATCATGCAACCATACCAACAAGCCCAAGTCGCCACCCTCGTCTCTTTTTTATCTTCCGCCGACTGCAGTGGAATACGCATAGCCATGTCACAAGTTGCGTTAGGTAAAGTAAGAAAACCAAACAAACGAACGGCTAAAGCACCTGCCTATATGCTGCATCATTAGTTGAACTGCTACCCTACAATCTTAAAAAAGTTGGTAAAATGGTAGTAACTGCAACACTTAATTACTACCTTTCTTGGACTGTTACTATCTTTTGCTAGTTGCCCATGAACTATAGTATGTAATCTAAAATAATAAGTAATATATTTTATTATTTATGAGACCAATCCTCTCAACGTATCATGTTTAAGCGTAAAAATGATTTATTAAATATCTACGGTAAAAAAACATTATTTTAAATTTACGCAACCGAGTTATGTAAGCGTTCTTCTATTATAAAAAAACGGAGAACTACAAGTTAACGCACCTTAAGCAATTGCTGCACGCATTGTAATAGGCAATTGCAACAAACTTGGTAAATTAGAACATAGCCACATCGTAGGCTGATTAAAAATAACCAGATAATCAAAATGATTCCGGGGTCCCTCATTACCCCATGTCTCATAAAATGCTATTTTGATTTCAGCACATAAAACCCCAGAAACTATTATTACCTTCTAACGGCCGATGTATTAGCGCTGTTAAATATTTATTTGCACTGAAACTACGTTAATGAGTTCGGTACGTTTTTTCAGCCGCTGTAGATAGTGCTTTCTTGTGGCACATTTATAATAAATAGATATGACATATTATGTTTTGTGAGTACGGTTGGTTAAAGGTCTTGTGCTGCCTCACCAAAAACGCATAATCAGGTAGTACGATATAGTGCTCTGAGCTCGGACTTTTTATAGCTCATCCTGAAACAAAAGTGCTCACTTGTGCCAGACATGCATCCCAAAGTAGGAGTTAAATATACTGGGTGAGTCGTTTGCTTAGTACAGTATTATAGTGCATTTTTTACGGTTATCTACTCATCGCGTTCACGATATGCCACGCAAGATTACCTGAAATGGTGTAAAAATGATACATTACTTAACCGTTATTAATAATGGGGAAATAATGTGGCTAAATCAGCACAGCAGGGACGCTTACTAATTATCTTTTCTTAAAAACTCAAAAGTCACTAACTATGGTTAGTGAGGCCTAGTGTAGTAACGCTTACTAACGCTGTTAATAATGGTAATGGTAGTAACTGTTATTACCCTCACCGTTACTACCTGCACTTACTACCAGGGTTGTAACATATGTGACAAACCATTACTACCCTAAAGTTAGCAAGATACCTTTATAAGAGTGTACTTTTTAGTTTTTTGCCTGATATATATGACACAATTAATGATATTTTCCTTCATTCTTTCTTTTTGTAGCGCTGCTCGCCATTATTGAAGGTAAAGAAAAACCTTAGAGGTTAATATGCTAAAATAAAGATGAGTCGAATGCTAATATGCATAAGTTCTTAAAAAGCGCACAAAGGCGAAGAGTGAGAAGTTGCACTTACAGTAACCACTAATAAATTAACAATGCCTGCTGCTGTTCCTCATAATCAGTACTTGCCACACTATCCCTGACAGACGCCTTCACACATAATTGTGCTAACGAAATTTAGCCCCTATACGTTTACTATACTTGAGCCCTACTCTGTATTTCGATTAACTGTTTTTTTCAGACGCAAAGCTTTTTATCAGTTCTTCTGGGGATAAGCGCGATAACTGAGAGTCGTACATTGCAGTCGCAGAGTGGCAACACATGCAGACTGCGCGCTTCTCTTAGCTCTGTTTTATGTTTTCTAGAGCGCAGGTCGAAACCGCGCGTCACTGTAGCCGCAGCGTCCTTGACGTCATTCCCCGTAAATGACCGAGCTCAAGGGACAGCTCGAAACGCCTTTTTTTTTTTCGGACATGCGCATCAATCTATGCTAGCGCGTCCGCAGGCGTCTGCGCAGTGGATGTTTCGCACTTATGCAAGCGCGGCAAAAACAGGCGTGTTTCTATCACTACACGAGGAAACTGATTTGGTCAAAATAAAAAAAAACTTGAGCGACAACTGCGCTGGCAAAGCTCATCGTCCGAGTCCACGCTTGATACTCAGCCGGCGCACCTCTACGACATATTAAGTTACGTCGGGTTCACTCGATGAGGGCAAAAGCCCAGTAAATGTTACCAGCAGCTCGGGTGGGTACCGCGAGTGCATTAACGTGCGGCTACCGCATTAATGTGCCATCTCAGTTCTTCAGTCCATCCGGTGTTTTTCTGCTGCAGAAACCGCTATGCATCTGCCTTTTCCTTTATTGAACTCAGCGCCCCGCCGCGGTGGTACTCGTCTGCTGACCTGAAGGTAGCGGAATCGAATCCCAGCTGCGGCGGCTGCATTTTTAATGGAAGCGAGAAGGCTGTAGGCTCGTGTGCTCAAATTCGGGTGCACGTAAAAAGCACCAGGTAATCGATATTTTCAGAGCCCTACACTAAAGCGTCTCTCATAATCACGTGATGGTTTTGGGACGTTAAACCGCACATTTCAATCAATCGATTATTGAACTCGGCGATAGATATACAGATGGACAGACAGACACACAAAGAGATAGATTGATAGATTGAACAGGTGAGCTTCAAGTGTGTTACCCTCCGCTAGGAAAGAGCGCAAGAGGATATCTACATTGGGAGAGCGAGGAGAGAGACATAAAGAGTGAGAAGTTAAAGCTTCAGCATGGCTGGGTCGCCATAACCCATGGCATGAAAAAATTGTGTAAAAGGCTTGGCTAAGCGAACCTAAGGCGCTGAATTAGCCGCTGCTCTTCCTCCCCCCTGCCTATGCCAGGACTCGGTAACCTTCAAGCTTAGAGCAACAGAGAACTGAGCTGTAAAGTTGGTACGTATTCATTTTAAAAGGGACAAGGTGTGTAATCACCAATACAAGAGGGAAGTAAGGACACTAAAAAGTCGGGAAGGAAGGTGTCTGTGGTGACCAAACTTCCTGCTTGCATATCCTGTCTCCTTTAGAATGGTAACCTAAAATGTCTGTGAGATATAGCTTAGATTGGTATGACATCCGCTGATGACTGTCAAGTGTACCATTACAGATTCACGAAATCTTCCCAGTTCTTCCACCAGCATCAAAGATGCACTGTAGGTGTTTTAGAGTAGAGTACGCAAATATAGCGTACGTTGTGGTCGTCCGCTGTTTCCGTCACTAAACGAGGGCTCGCAAGGAGATAGCATACGACGCATGTGCACTGGCGTCAAACGCTAATGCAAAGCTTTGCCTACGCTATTCTAAAACTTCCTAGTGTATCTATGTGATTCCTTCTATTTTGATTCATGACGAGGGCGTTCGCTGGAAGAGAATGCACTAGTATTGAACTGCAGTGCACGAAGTCTGACGTGGAATCATATCAAGTAGGGAGTGGGTTTGCGCTGGTTGTTATCGGTGAACCATAACCTCATTTTCGTGCCGTACGCGTTAGCTCATTCTTTGCTCTTTTCCCTCTCTCTTTATTCTTTATATTGCCTCAGTGCAAGGTTTTTTTTTATGGTTGGCATGTTTGCGGTTAACCTCTCTGTTTTCGCCATTTTTTTTCTTCCTTGCTTCCTTCCTTTCACCAGGTAAATATGGACGAGGAGACCGAAAGGCGAAACGTGCTCAAGTGCAATCTTCCAGTTGAATGTGATGGTTGTATAAAACTTTCAAATGTCATGTTAAGAAATGTTCGCAGCATAAAACGACTAATAAAGTGTACAGCTATCATCATTGAAAGCCTAGCTCCCGTGGTACCACATTTATTTGCTGGCACAAAATAAGGCTTTTTTCACTCTCTGAGTTAAGTATTGAATTTAATACGTCTATACCAGCAAACAGACAAACCGATAAATCAACAAAAAGTTGCATTCATTGCAAAAGCGTTTCCAACTCCTAAGGAGACCGAGGCACGCATCGTTGTAGATACCGCGCACGCATTTCGTTCTTTGGCAACCTTGAGCGTGTTATCGTGGGTAAAGAAGATAGTGCAGGCTAGTGCAAAAGTTACGGCATTGACTCGGAGTGAAACACGGTACCGAAAATGATAACCACAACTAGGGAAAAAAAAGTCTATAACACGTTTACTCCTAGCAACCAGCATCAAGCCCTCTAAGACGTCTTGATCTTGTAACGCTTGCCAAGTGGTCGTGCAGCCAGGCATATCGCATTTTGAGGGCACGGAAGACCACGCGGGGTAGGTGGAAGTCGCTGGTTAGTTACGTGTATGGCGTATACATGTTTGACAAACAGATGATGTTACGTGCGGTGTGGGAAGACTGGCTACGTGCTTGCTGGCTCAACATCATGCATTATCTGTCCGCTCTAGTTGGCAGCTAACGCTACTTCCTTTTGTGATCACAATATCTTGTACTTTAAGGTGACGCTTAAGTGAAACTATTTAAGAAATGACCAGTTTTTCTGCTTTCATTCAGAAGGTGTACTTGCTGCAGTGAACGAGTAACTTTAGGAGTGCCATGCACTCTTGAACAATTGATTACTTGGTTTTTTCAAGCTTACGTAATCCTAAGTATCGCCGTGGCTGAAGATTAATAGTCCATGAATATGGGTTCACGTGCAATAAGATAAATTCTTGTCGTTTTTTTTGTTTAATGTCGAGGAAACGACAAGAACAAAATAGTTCTCTTTTATACGAATACCTAAAAATTTTCGATATTTTTGACTATGCATACTCCTCGTATTCTTTGTTTGTTTCTTTATAGCAGTGAACAGGAGCCAATTTATATGGTGTATTAGAGCCGGTTGTTCCAAGTTTCTATAGTTTAGCAAACAAGGTGCTACGCTGCTGAGTTCGAAGGCGTGGGTTCGATTTCCGTGCCAACAGCGGCTTCATTTCATGGGGAGCGAGACGCGAAAACGCTCACGTATACTTTGAATTCGGTGCTCCATAATGAACCCTGGTGAGATAGATAGATAGATAGATAGATAGATAGATAGATAGATAGATAGATAGATAGATAGATATCTTTATTGAGGTGAAAGTAATTAACAGGAGTCCACCACAGCAGCGCATTTCACGATTGCATCGTGGTTTTGCCACCTAAAACCGCACAAGAAAGACAGCCGAATGTCTTGATACAAAATTTGGAAACCTTAACACTGCAGGTCACGGGATCGTATCCCGGCTGCGGCGGCTCAATTTTCGATGGAGGCGAAAATGCTTCAGGCCCGTGACCTCAGATTTGGGTGCACGTTAAGGAACCCCTAGTGGTTGACACTTCCGGAGCCCTTCACTACGGCGTTTCTCATAATTATATGGTGATTTCGGGATAGCAAACTCCACATATCAATCAATTGAAACGTTAACAGTGCGTACATATTTCTTCATCAGTTACATCGCGTGAGAGACAAACTTACATGGTAAGAAGTTTAGTGATTCAACATTTAGAAATCTGACAATTTGCCTTCTCGCTATTTCTTTCTAACTTGTCTTAGCCTGATTGATTGATTGATATGTGGGGTTTAACGTCCCAAAACCACCATATGATTATGAGAGACGCCGTAGTGGAGGGCTCCGGAAATTTCGACCGCCTGGGGTTCTTTAACGTGCACCCAAATCTGAGCTCACGGGCCTCCAACATTTCCGCCTCCATCGGAAATGCAGCCGCCGAAGCCGGGAATCGAACCCGCGACCTGCGGGTCAGCAGCCGAGTACCTTAGCCACTGGATCACCACGGCGGGGCAACTTGTATTAGCCTGCCTGTGACATAACGCGTTCTCAGATCAATGACGTGGTTGAGACTTACGTACTCCGAGATATATGCTACAGATGGCAACTGCTGAAGACTATTAAATTGAGGGGGAAAACGCTTGCTCGCGACTGGAACCGTCGCACCCCGTAATTGATATTCCGATGAGCATCGCATGGGTGCCGTTGCTAGAGGAAGACACGCATGCTCCATGCGTAGTCAACTGTTTCCTCCCCCTTGATTACCATGGAATATATTCACGCCTATTTATCAGTGACGCACTTATGAACGAACCTTGCGCCAAGGAAGCAGGAAAATCAAATTGTCCGGTGGTGGCGGGGCAGCTCGAAGCATCTCAGTGCGTCGCACTCTGTCAAGTCCGAAAGGGCGGAGAGCTGGGGTTGTTGGTTGTACATAATTATAAAACAGTGCCGAAAAGCACATGACACACAGAAAGGTAACGCGCAACACGAAAGGATTTTTCACAGCGCGAGGCGAAATACGAAAACAGGAAGAAATAGAGTGACAGGACAGAGCGCTACTAGCAACAACATGTTTATTTTGAAAGCCCAAGCTGCTTTTAAGTGCATAATCGTCAGGCAGACAGATAGGCACGTGAATTCACTCGGATCATTGCGCGACAATGAATCTAGATGAAAGAAAAAAAAAGAAACCATCCAAGATAAACCCATGTATCACCACGTACGAAGGAACTCCAGCGCCCTGGGTGACAATGCAATCAAAGGCTTACTGATACATACACGGCCAAGAGCGTCAATAAGTTCGGCTTCCGCGATCAAACGTGTCATCTCCTCTTTATGCCGACCAATTTTTTGTCCTGTCCCCAATTTTTCGCTCTGTCCTGTCACTCTATTCTATCCTGTTTTCATATTTCGCCTCGCGCTACAAAACGTCTTTTCAAATGCATCACGGGCAAGCCAACATTGCAACTCTCGACGCTCACAACACTTGTTGAGAGAAATGTTTGAGAGTCAGCACTGCGTGCGTTTTTTTTTTCTGTGTGTCCTGTGCTTTTTGGCGCTATTTTTTAATCAATCTGTCAAGTTGCGCTTGCAAAAACGTCCGCGTTTGACATGCCAGAACTGAACCATTTTATGATTACGCAGCTCGCCTTAGTAACGGACTTGGAATAAATTTTGAGCTCCACTGCTTCTTTAACATGTTCCCCTATGTAAGTGCTCGATAGTTTTAGCATTGCATCCGTAGAAAAAAAAAACAATAGCCACCATGTCCGGGAATCCAACTCTCCTCTTAAATCTTGCCAGCACTATGCGCCTTAGCTACTAAGTTACCGCGGCGGGTCAGAGCACGGTTTAGACGTCTCTACAGTAGAAAATCCCGAACACGTGTATATACAGCACTGTAAGGAATAAAAAAAGTCTGTTGACATTTTTTAGTGCGTCTTGACTTACGTATATGACTCTCTTTAAAGAGAGATGGAGAAAAGGGAAGGAAAGGCAGGAAGGTTAACAGGGTTGAACCAGACTTTCACCATACAAGGGAGAAGGGGGAAAGGGGAAGAAAACAGAATAAGAAAGAGAGGTAAAGTAATACGCTAGCACGCATAGCAGCGCTGACACGCATGCCCACTAGGTCGTAAAATTGTGGACTGGCACACAGAAGGTACGTAGCCAGAGGGGTGGAACACTGGGTCCGTGTGGCCCCCCTCCCCCGAAATTTTTGCTCACCATGGCACAGAGAGAGAAAAATGATCATTTTGAGGAGGTACTTCCCCTGAAATTAAGAAAGTGCCTCTCTCCTACCAAGAAAAACTTCTGGCTACCCACCTGCCACAGAGTACGGGTTGACTTAGACTGTCTCAGATGGAAGTACATAGAAATGCACGATGTTTAGAAAACTGTCTTCGGAGATCATTTTGTACCTTATTTGGGGAGTTTTTGAACCCAGAAGAGAGTTAACGCGTCTCGTTAAACAAAGCCATGCACCATTAAAGCGCGAGCAAGCGCACTCCACCCCCTACTTTTTTCGGGAAACATGAAAAATGCGCCAATAATTGAGGAAGTGCCCTAGCTCCTTACTTTTCTCGCGTCTTTTTTACAACTTCATTCACAGTTTTTTCTTCCAAAGAGCACGAATAAAAGATGTGAATATATGCCTATTCAATGAAGCATCCCATAAAAAGCATGGGTATGCATTCTTTATTCGTAGTAGCTCTTGCGTCACCATGTTGATTTGTAGGGTTTAACGTCCCAAAACCACCATATGATTATGAGAGACGCCGTAGTGGAGGGCCCCTGAAATTTCGACCAGCTGGGGTTCTTTAACGTGCACCCAAATCTGAGCACATGGGCCTACAACATTTCCGCCTCCATTGGAAATGCAGCAGCTGCAGCCGGGATTTGATCCCGCGACCTGCGGGTCAGCAGCCGAGTACCTTAGCCACTAGACCACCGTGGCGGGGTTTGCGTCACCATGTCGAGTTTTCATCCGGGACTGAGCAAGAACACCCTGTGCCGCCCAAATCTCGTCGCAATGTCTTTCACTGCATGTAGGTGGGACCAGGAGAGAAAGGGGAGGGGGGCGTTTGTTCGTGATTTTAGTCAGGAATAATCGAAAAGAGTACCATGCACTCTGCTTGTATCTAGGTTTAGGGAAACAAAATGCGCAGTTTAAGAATGTTGAACGTAAGTAACTCCTACATACATAATTTTTTAGAACAACTTTACAAGAAATAGAAGGAAGACGAGGAATGAAAAACGCGTTGAGCAGTGACCACAGGGAAGAAAGAATCGTAGACTCCAGCTCAGCACTTGGCAACAACGTATCAGTCTGGCATGTTCGTGCAGCTTCCGCTGCCCGAGCCGGAACTGAACCTACCCTCTGGAAGATTGACATTCCTCCCTAAAGACGAGATGCGGTGTGACCGTGGTGATTGACCATGATATGAGGACATTCGAACGTAGTGACATCTCTCGTTGGTGACAGTGATGGCCTGCCATAACTGAATGACAAACAGCGAAAGAGAAACATAAAAAAAGCTAATTACCAAAAATTACTTCGCGATATATACAGCGAAGACACTCTGCAACAGTCTGGTAAAATTATAGTGTCACATTAGTTACAGCGTGGCTTCTAAGAGTGTTAATTTTACAATGGGGTCCTATGTGATTCCAGTGGGCGCCAAAACATGCTTTGTACTTGTAGTGCGTTGCTGCAATTTTACAAGATCTCTGCAGTGGGTCCCAGCTACATATAAGTGGGAGTCGCTTTTGATAACTAGCTCTTTTCGTCAGATATAATTTCATTAGCCTACTTTTCATTAAGTTATGAAAGAACGCCATTGCTGCCACCAATAAATCGCGCCAATACCGTCCATGACTGTGTTTGATTGGAACCGGCAGCGCTCGTTATGGTGTGGCGCAAATAACCAGCACGACCCTCCGCACAAAGCACTCCCACCTTTTATATTTTATGTGCCACGAGTACTATTCAGGCAAAAGGAAGCACACAGTCGCAACAACCAGACTCGACGTTGCCTATTCGTAAACTACTTCAAATATAAGATTGGACAGTTGGACTCGACTATGTGCAGAACATGCAATACTCCGAAAGTCTTAAAGCACGTCCTGGGTCATTATTTCCATAAGCCAAGAGTGACGGCGCAGCAACATCTGGAAAGTTTTTTTTTTCAGCTTACTTTCAGCGGCCGTACGTCAGCGCATCCGTTCCATGTTCCATGCCGTTCCCCTTTACAATAAACTACACGGGGAATAGAAGAATACGAATGAAAATGCATTTTTTTAAAGAAATGTTATTAAACGTAATAAAACGCAGGTTTCCAAATTTGAGGCATGGTAGCGCCGCACCAAAAGTATACAAATGATAAAGGTATTAAAGAGTGGAAACTGTGAATGAAAATCATCTCCGAGATTTTTTTCATGTTAGGGAACAACAAACAAACTAAGGGACTTTCTAAAAAGTGCACGTGTGCATCCGCATGTCAGAAGGGGTGGAGCTCATCTATAACATCCGCTGGTCTGGTGACGTGGAGGTTCGATCAATGAAGCTAGCATTTCGATCGAGCTATATGGAGCACGGGACGTTGCCTCCACGCGAGTGTGCTATTCCAGCTGCTTGCACTGCACGCACAAAATGCACGAAGCGTAGTGTGAGCTTGCATATAGCTGATGGGGCCAAGGTAGGATCGCGTAAAAGCGGTAGGCAGCCATGGTGACGACCAGCCCATATCGAGGTCGAGTTCAGGGGTAGGCATTCCTCCGCTGCGTCGCGGCTCGTTTTCCTGCTCCGGAATAAACGCGCCACCCGGTTGTTTGCCAGGAACAGGTAGTTGCGTCGACAAGTGACTGCGTGTTATATATACTGCATCGCGGGCAAAAGAACGCGAGGTGATGGTTCACATTACATGACTGGGGCGTGGACTACTCGACGGGGTTGCTGCACGTCACTGGGCGTTTAGGGTAGCTTAAGTTCTTCGTGCGTAGGTGAGGTATGATAACTTTGCCAGCTTGTGCCTGAAAGTCGCGCAACTTGTGACAGTGCTTAGTCAAGGCCAACAGCGATAACAGCGATGAAGGAGTCGACTAGAATAAAATTTGTGGGGCTGTACGCGACAAAATCGCGATATGATTATGAGGCAGGTCGTTGCGGAGGGCTCCCGAAACTCGGCCATCCGGCGTCCAGCACCCCACAGCACACGGGACATCCAGCATCGGGCCCCCACAGAAATATGACCCCATGTCCGGGATCAGAATCGCAGTGAGCAGACGAGTACGATAACCGTTTTACCCCCGAGGCGGACGCCAGATGTATAAAATAACGTCCTATGGCACAGCATTTGTAAATAAAATATGGAACTGTCCGTGTGAGTGAGACAAACATGACATACGGATCCATGAACGAAGGCGATGGGAGAGTGGTAAAATATACCTGTGAACAAAAATACTCGAATTGGGTGGATTCACCAGAAGAGGACAACTCGAGTGAATTAACAAACGAATACTGTGAACTATGGCTAGGTAATGTTTTTTAATTAAGAAGGCAGAGATAGACAAGAGTGTTTGTTCCATATATGGAGCTGCAGGGCTCGAATTCGCAACGGCTGTCATTCGAAAGTGCTCTTTGCCCTTTGCGCACAGGTCGTCCAACTCACTCATGAGTCGACTCAATCGGACTCGCTCAAACTCAGATCGAGCTGTGAGTCTGAGTCCGAGTGAGTCCGGTTCAAGAAAATATTCGTGAGCGTGAGTCCTTGTGAGTTCGACTTTATGTGAGTCTGGAGTCGGAGTGAGTCCAAAGGGCAAGCTTTATTTCTTGAGTGAGTCTGCGTGAGTTCCACTTTCATAAGCCGACCTATGGGTCTCTTATCTACTCGTCTTGAGCATTACTATCAGTCTTACTTAGAATCACATTTATACTCTCACCTACTCACGCATATTTTAAAGCACTGTGGTTCATACACAGTTTCCATGTACATTGATCATAGGTGCAAAAGTGACTTAGGAGTATGCCTTGACTTCCTTCTCCCAACACTTCGGAGAAGTTCTTGATAAATATGTCATATGTTCTCATCTCCCCTCCCCCCCCCCCCCCCAAAAAAAAATATGTTCGCTTTACTGGTTTGCGATCTGTTGGAACTGGCATTCGAGGGTTTTATGTCGAACGACGTCAAGAAGGGCACCGATTGCGTGAGATATTGGTGTTAAAAAGCACCGACACTATTTTCGAAAAAGATAGTTCTAGGTTAAAGGGCTCATGAGTTGACTCACTCGGGTTCTCTCGAACTCAGATCTAACCGCGAGTCTGAGAGTGTGTCCGGGTGAGTAACATTTTGGCGAGTTTAACTTCAAGTGAGTCCGGCAGAAGGAAAATTTCGTGAGTGTGAGTTTGGTGGGTCTGAGTGAGTGCGAAGCGCAAATTATATTTCATGAGTGAGTCCGAGTGAGCTCTACAAATTTTTCCGACCTATGCGAGGCTTCGCGTGCTGCAATTGCTGATATGTGATGTGTCATGATTGACCGGTATTTTCTCTGATACGCAGTTCTCTGGCATACACGTTTATTCTTTTCTCCCCAAATAATGATCCTAGATTTTAGCTCAAACATTTGCTAATGTGATCCAAATCGACAGTGCTACGACTAAAAGCGTATACGTCGAAAGCTGCAAACTGCGGTGCTATATAGCAGATGGGCAGCACTGAGAAGAAACCCGCATAGGTTCACAAAAAGCTCTTTTATCAGTGTGAACTCGACATGCAAGTGCAGCCAGAACAGCGATGTTCTTTTCTCACTCAAAGTATTAAGATGATCATAGAAAACTGATAGAGATCTCCAAGACTCCTGACTAATTTTTGAGATGTCGTCAGAGCGCTCAAATCCCCGACCCCCCCCCCCCCACTTCCACCCCCACCCACAAAGATTACTTTCTTCTTGCGGGTTATGTGCTCATGACTTCGTCGTGCACTTCTGAACTTGTGAAGAAATGCATTTATTTTATACTTACGGCTTGGCCCTCACGCATAGAACTGCGTGTATCCTATATATAGATGAGTTCGCGAGACTAAGGAAGCGGACAATAGCGATATAAAATGTCCTCTCATGGGCGTTAACCAAGGTGTCCGGATGATGGCGTAGACTTCTTACGAGCTAAGAATGGCTTCATGTATTCGGTCTGGTGCCTTCTCTTTAACGAAAACATATCATAACGATGGCAGGGAATCGCGTCACATCGAAAGCGGGCATGTAGTACGCCGTCCTTCAAGGACAGACAGACAAAAGGTCAATAAAATCAAATTGACCAAGGAAAGGACAAATTGTCTCTTCTATGCGGCGACAAATTTCCCCTGTTGCTAGGCTAGTCTGGTGCAAGGCTGCTGGCATGCGTGACTAACGACCACGCTTTCTGGCGCAATCAAGCGCAACACTCCTTTGGGTCTGTCTTTCGCTCGTACCTTGCCAGCGGACCGCGGACGTTACTGGCATCAGAACGATGCATTGCTCGAGCAACGAACGTCATTCGATGTCGAATCGCATCGCCTGTAATCGATTGGGAGGACATGAGAGGTCTGGAGAGAACCAAACCAGCACGTGCGGTATAGCTACAACGAAGTGGTTTGAATCGATCGAGTGTATACAGGTTTGTGTCTGCATTCTGTTACGGCATTCTTACGCTATGGTATTGTACTATTACACTTTCGCCAATTTCTGAATAGAGACCATGCGTTTACTCGTCCGTTTTGGTGGTTATTGACAATTTTACTACGCCCTGTCAGAAAAGAGGAGCAGCTGGCAATCAATATAGGACCTTTCTTTGGCCAAACTTATTTTAAAAACAAAACAAACAAAATAAAAAAGAAACTCTCTTAAGTTGCATGCTCATTTATATATTGCGGTATCCCTTCGTGTTAATAATATTCACGTTGAAACGATAGCATATTTGAGCACTATGCCATAATGTGGATGAGTCAACAACGTAGACCAGGGAAACATTCTTTTATGTAATAATGAGTTAAAAAACAAGAGCTTGGGCTCCACTTCGCAAGGCTCGAGACACAGCGAAGCTGGCTCATTTGATAAGATTTCGTGAGTGGCACTAGGTTGAACTTCATTGTGACCAGGCTGAACTTGGCTGTTTCGAGCTTTAAACTAAGGTGTAGATAAGTCTGAACGTATATTTGTACTATAGGTCTGAACTTTGCTGTAACTAGGTTGAGCTTGACAATGGTAAGGCTTTCTTAACTTGACCACAACCGATCACAAACTTAGCACAAATCTCCAAATTCCAATAAGGCAAGCTCCCCTTGAAATTTCTCGTTGGCACCACTAGTAGATGCACAAGCAAGGCGCCGCTTGGTCGCGGCGTTGGCTGGATCTTGACGTAGAGCTCACATACGTGATGCTTTCTGCTCGTGGTCATCAGCGGTATCTTCTCGTCGTCGGCTGTTCTCCCTTAACCACGTATGCTGGATCTGCCCGTCGTTGCCGCTTCCGTTTTCGCACAACGTCAAGCCTGGCTTCATGACACGCTGTTTTAGGGGCGAAGCTCCTTAAAGCGGCACCCGTTCATCCCTCGTCGTAGTACGTAACGTGTCTCACGCTTTGACCTGCAAGCTGGTGCCTGTGGGAGATTTCTCCTGTGCGTTGTTGAACAATAAAAAATTCGCAGCGTGCGCGTTACTCAAAGCCGAATTTTCCTGTCTCTCATTCCCCATTAGCAGCCATTGGCATGTACATTGAGCACTATCTGACAGGAAAAGGTTGCTACGTTGTACTCGCTGGGTGTAACCTCCTTGGTTTTAGAAAGGTTTAGCGAGTCTTGAGCCGCAGTGCCATAAAAACAGTGAACTACTTATATACCATGAACTCGAGGTGATCAAAGGGGGGAAGTAGACACGAAGCGCAAGCCGTAAGAAAGTGTGGGTGTGCCACCTATCGTTTAGCTAGTCCTTGGAATGCCCGCTAGATGGCGGTGCTTCTATATGCGGAATATATGATGAAAAGATAAGGGATGGTGGTACTTGGAGTGTTGACTAGATGGACAAACGAACATACAGACAGATGCATGGACGGACGCATAGATGGCTGCACGGGTGGATGGATGCATGGACGAACGCAGGGACAGACACATGGATGGACGTTTGGACGCACGAACAGACGCACGCACGGATGGTGACACAGATGGACGGAAGCAAGAACGACTGGACGGACGGATGCTTCGCCCTACTCTCCATCATTCACCCCGTGGATATGCTGCCATTTTTTTATTCTGGAGTACTCACTTTCTTTGCGTGTGCGAAGGCTTTAGTGGTGTCAGCGTGGGTTTTCGTGGGACACTAAAGGCAACTGGTAAGCCGGCATTGATCTCACTCGGGGAGCATATCGTACATTCACCCTAATTTCTCGATTAGTACAGCACTGCTGTTGATAAACATTTTAGACGTTCTCAAACATTACCTTTTCACTCTGAGATAAATTTTTATTAACCTTTGTTCTCTCTTTAATGAACTAAAAATTTTTATAAGGTCAATAAAGCTTTTCTCAGCAGAATAATTTTACAACATTTTGCTATTCTTTTTCTTACTCCTGCTCCTCGTCTTCCTCTTCCTCCTCCTCCTCTTACTACTACTACTACTACTACTACTACTACCACTACTACTACTAACTACTATTGTTTTCATTTTTTCCGTAAAACCAACCAGACAAGAATCAATCGAGATTGGCAGGTGGTTGATCTGGCTGCCAACAATCGTTTCTTTTCAATAAAGGTGCTCGGACAATTGAGTCATTTTCTTAAATAACGTGATATTTGTTTAACAGTGTTATACTATCGCAATGATAAGAATCTTGCTCACAGTTGATTTATGCAGGTGTTTTGACTACTTATATCAGCTCTCTCTCGTTTTCTTTTTGCACAGGTGTTGGTCTCCGACTTCGTGGATCTGTGTGCGCGAATAGATGCCATCACAACCTATTCTATAATTATCATATTTCTTCGTGAAAATATGTGGCGTGCACGATTACTGTGCAACGTGAAAAATGTAGATAAAATCGTTCCTTAGTGCGTACAAAACATCAGCAAAAAACCTACCGAAACACCGGGGAAAATCTTAAGAAGCGTTTCTTTCTGTGCTTGAGCGAGAGTGCGAGCTTTCAAGAGTGAGTCTGATGTCATGCTAATGACTTTAAAAGGGTGGGTCTTCTATGTCACCAAAGTACCTGCTTCTCACTCACCAACCCTTATTTATATTTTGATCTCTCTTTCAAGAGACGGTGATAACAGCATTGGTCTTCACGCGGAAACCAGAAAAACTAAAGCCCACGTTCACAAACTGACCTCATCCTTACCTCGAGTATTTCTTATCAACTTTAAGCCTTTGTTACGCTTGATGGATGAAGTGGGCCAGTATTCACGCACAAATCTCGTTGTTAACTTTTACCGTGTTACTTTTTTGCGCCCTTATAAGACGTGTAGAGAGCACAGAAACTTGACGAACACATGAGCTAATAAGGGCCTAAGACGCAGCCTGGTGACTTTTTACATGATTCCAAAGTGGGATGTACATTGTTAGATCGACGAAAACTCAGGTAGCTTGCGTGACGATACAAAAATGACGACCGAGGCGTAACTGCGGATGGCCGCAAATCGTGGAGCATTTGAAGTATATCGTTCATAAGTTACCGTACATCGCAGAAGTACACGAGAAAGGTAAAAGCGAGCCTATTGCCCGATCACAGCAGTAGATAATTAAAAAAAACGGCGAGCGTGGCAGTGCGTTTAGTGTATGTCGGATGCCATAGATATATATATAAAGAAGAAGCATTCGAGGAAACATGTGTATAGTTCGCCACGCGGAGAAAACTTGTGATCGCTCGTCGTTCGGAGATCATTTAAGATTAGCTTTGTAACCGCGCTTAATTCCCTATTGCAAAGATGTGAATAGATGCAAATTTTATTGCAACTGCCTTTAACTTTGCCGGATATTGAAGCTGACAACAGTGATCGATTACAAAGGTGCTTCGTTTCCGCGAATGACTCGGTCACGTAGTGCTGCAGTCTGTAGAAAAATAATACTAAACGGTGCTGCCGTTTTGGCGGCAGTTACACAATCAGCACTTGGTTGGGTTAGTGATCGTTTATGTTGCGGGACGTGATCTGCGTTCGCATATATTAAAGCCGTATAGTTACCAAGAAAACTCATTATACGTGACTCGAGTTTTTCAAAGTACCGTTTAGCCTTGTAGACTTCTTCTTGATTGTGTGTTTTCAGAAGAACCCCGCAAGTGCAAATTTTCACATGTTTCGAATCACTGAAACACAGATGAACTCGTTGTGCTCTTCAGATTGAACGCTTCAGCACAGGTATCCTGGGACGTATCTGAGGATGCTTGACATATTTGAAATGCGCACCTCTAGGTGAGCTGACTTACTTTTGCAAATACAACGCGCCTTATATAGCGCAGAATGTGCTCGCATGCAAGTTTCAAAGAATGAGCTTCTTGGAAGCAGACTACGGATCAGCACCGCATGTGGCCATTAATGACGAAACGAACTGTATAGACTCACTCTGTGGAATACTTTGGGTGACTTATAATTTTCTCAAGACGCAAAGTGATGCTAAAAATTGTTTATTTACGCTTGCTGTATAGAACTCCTGTGTAAGTGGAGGAACGTTATTGTTCAACTGGCGGCAGTTCTTGCACCCTTGTTTACACCATGTTCCTATTTTAATCAATAGTTGTGATTGAGAGATGCCAATGTCAATGAATCGGGATCAGGTGATCCGAGAAGGGAACACCTTCTATACGAAAGCCCATAAAACGTACCAGTTACCATGCTATATAACAAAGAACTCGGTGGAAAGCGTTCAGAGTGTCATGTTGTTTTTCATTTTAAGCACTTCCTTAAAGCAAAGATTCGGCACCATTAACAAATACTTAAATAATAGTCATCAATAATTTACTTATTCGGTCTCCTTACACGGATACCCAAAGACACAGAAAAAAGACGGATAGAGCAAGCTGGCAACAGCCACCTGGAGAAGCATAACGCCTGCTCACTCCTTCGGGAGGAGATAAAAAACAGAGGAAAGGAGGAGAGAAAAAGAAAAGGAGAGAGAAAAGCAAAAAAATGATGAAAACAAGCATAACTAGAAATAAAGAAAACGGCCCCATTCTCAAAACGTATACAATGACAGAGAAAATTGCGAAGTAGTTGCATTCAAATCAGTGAGACAGTTTAACATTTACAAATTATGCAATCTCGGTTTTTGAGAAGCAGACGCTAAATTAAGTGACTTAATTGTCTTTGTCCTCTATGTCTGCCGCGACTCATGTATGTATGTATGTATGTATGTATGTATGTATGTATGTATGTATGTATGTATGTATGTATGTATGTATGTATGTATGTATGTACGTACGTATGTATGTACGTACGTACGTACGTACGTATGTATGTATGTATGTATGTATGTACGTACGTACGTATGTATGTATGTATGTATGTATGTATGTATGTATGTATGTATGTATGTATGTATGTATGTATGTATGTATGTATGTATGTACGTATGTATGTATGCACGTATGTATGTATGTATGTATGTATGTATGTATGTATGTATGTATGTATGTATGTATGTATGTATGTATGTATGTATGTATGTATGTATGTATGTATGTATGTATGTATGTATGTATGTATGTATGTATGTATGTATGTATGTATGTATGTATGTATGTACGGGTGCAGCGGCTCCTCTAGGGTAGCTGGAAACATTCAATCGCGCAAGAGTGCACACAAAACTTTTCCGTCTTGTCTGTACGGGAGCACAACGTTTGCACAAATTGAACTGGCGACTTTCAGTGTACGGTACATCCATTTGAATGACAGTTGTATTTGAACAGTGCCGCATAATACTTGTAACAAAACATTTAATTGAGATACGAGCATCAAGCTGCTTACAAAATGAGCTGACAAGATTCGATGAAGCCGTTCATCACTGCAGGTTACTAACGGAAAGAAATCGGTCTCGCAAATATAGTATTCTGAATGAAGATGAACAAGAAACGACTAGCTTGGGTGTGACACCCGTGGGACTGAATGGCCGAATTCACAGAAAATTTTCTTTCGTAAGTATCCTGCACTATTGACTAGGCGCATTCGGTATACACCGAGAATCTGTCTTCACTGCAGTTTTATGCTAAATTTTATCGCGAATGATAGAAAAATTGAACACGAAGGCTTGTGTGTGTGCGTCAGTGGAAATACGTGCACTCATCTACACAGGGCTACATAGGAGCCGAAAATTCGTCTGAATGCCTAACGGCAAAACTGAACTAATGCGTTGACCTCTCGACCATTCTTCCACTCGCACAAACGTTGAAAGGCCAACTCGATAATCTTGTTGTTGCATAATTTTTTTTAAAACAAAAGACAGAACACACGAACAAAACATACGTCTGATGTCTAAAGAATAATAAATAAAAATTTCGCAAGAATTAGGTTATCATAGAATAACAACTAGCTTGAACCCACACCTTGTGAGGCCAACTTGACACGCACCACAATGTCTTTACAGGAAGCCGACAGACGAAGTGAAGAAAAAGAAGAAACCTCAAACAGAATGAGCGCTGCACGACTGTTCCAAGTGGTCAGACGCATGCTTCGGCGGCGACACTGCACACTGTGGTATCGCCGCCGAAACATTGTTCGCACCTGCTATCCTTTAACATCTGCAGAAGAGCTTCGGAGAACCCGCGGCTCACCTGTTCCACGGTATCCGATTTTCTCGAAGACGTGGATGAGACTCGGTGATCTATAACGGCTGTGGCTATTGGTAACCTTAGTCCACAAGTCACACGATGAGCTTGCCTCTGTTGAATGGTACTACACTGAAAATGCACGGTGCTATTCCCGATGGGGCTTTAAATTCTTCACGGTCCCTCTTCTTCTCTCTGTGCCAGGCATGTACGCGCACACGTGTTAGACCGATGCACTGCGGGGTGTTAAGTGCCCTCTTCTGGTGGTGAGTGGATAAGTCACTGTTTAAATATATATATACCACTTTTAAGAGGAAACGGGATGCTCGCGTCGGCGCGCGCGTATATAGCCTAATCGGTGTGGCGCAGCGCCCAATGATTGCTCATTTTCTCCCTTTCTTGCTCTTTAATTTTCCTATTACTACACCGTTCCTCTTCGTGCGAAACAAAGTCTGCGGAGCAGTGTTTTACGGACATCGGTCCGTGGGAAAAAAACAAAAGTACCGCTACGTGCAGCGGGGAAGAAGGACATCGACAACCTCCCGTTCCTTGCAATCTGCCTGCTTGAGTGGGCGATTTTCCTCTCCTCTCCCCGAGTCCCTTCACCGTGAATCCTCTCCCAGTACAGAGACGCCCTGAGCAAACATTGCGGTCCATCTTGTATGCTTTCGATATTCGCCGGTCAACGGCACGGAACTATACGCCGTGCGTGCGAACTGTGCACCCCTTGGGTTTGTTGTCGGGCTTCAAGACTTATTCACTCACGTGGTGCTTTGTAAGTTCACGGAACCAGCTCTTCAATTTCTGCGGAGAGTTACGGTGGTCTACGACGCTATCTGTAATACGGGCATTCGAGAAAGCTCACTCATTGTTGAATTTTGCAGTTTTCGAAATTAGGATGGGCGTTCCGAGACATCTGCGTGATTCCGTTTGATTCACAGAGATGGGAGGATTGAACTATTCTTTACTATAGAATGGTGCACCCGATATTTTCCTAAAACCTCTTTTTGGTAAAGGAAACTCTTTTTTCACGATTATTTACTACTCGTGCTAGTGTTACTAAAGGACACATTTCAGACGACTTAGTAGCGGTACAAATAATCAACAGGTACTAATAATAAACAACACGACGTAATTCGACATTGTATTAAAGAAGTTTGCAAACGTGCAACGTTTACGTAACCACTTCAAGCCGTCTTCTTGCGAGTTCATGTTTTCGACGTTGAGAAAGCAAAGAAACGGGAACTACTATCGGCGCATCTTTTGTATTAAGGCCGTGAAGTTCAATTCTCATTTTGCTGCATGACGGGAGAACGACCATGGCAATGACAGAATTCATTTTAGAAAAAGGGATCTGTGGTGCGTACGTGACAGTTATACTTGTTTGGGTGTGCTGAAATCTCGGTATCACGAGGGCCTTAAAACTTTGCCCATTCCGCGTCGCGCTACCAGTGTACAGAATGCTCGAAAACGAAATCGCGACCTAATCGTGCTGCAGAGCGTCAAAACAGTTTATCCAGTGAAACGGTGGATCTACAACAAACCCGTTCATCTCCAAATACGATACAGTGGCAAACAATAGCGGATAAAGATATTGGTTCATTTTAGGGATCACTGAAAACTTGTCCCTGCGCGAACCACAACGAGCAAGCATGGCTGGACACTGTGAAAAGAGACGTGAAGGGGCAGTTTTATGCGATGATTCCCAACACCATAACAACCCTTTACAAGTCTCTCTGTGAGGTCTTTTCGCGCCACGCGTTCACTGTATACCATTTCGACAAGTCTCACTCTCGTTAACGCGCGAGAAACAATGCAAATGTCGAAAGTTCACGTGATCCTTACTCATCTGCCCTACGATGACTAAAAGATGAAAGCCGTCTTCTTCTTTGTGCCTCTGGGATTGGCCCACCTTTGAGCAAGTGAATATTTCATGTCACGTTACAGTACACCTTAGTGACGTCGTGATGTGAGCACAAAATTGTGGTTACGTGTGCCGCCATGTTGAGGTGATCACAGCTTGAGTCACTCTGTGTTGACACCTTCAATGTTATCTTCTTCCTATCTCTCTTTATTCATCCCTTAATCTCCTTCCCCCGGTGAATGATAGCGAACCTGAAGCTCGTCTGGCTAACCTTCCTGCCTTTTCTTTCTCTACCTCCTCCTTCTTGTGTTGACACCAATGGTTACTTTTGAACTTCGGACATCGAAAGCTTGCGCCTCAAAAGTAACCAAGAAGGTACAGTCAGCTAAAACTTTGGCGTAACTATATGCCTATCAAGTCGAGGCTCACAAACTTTTCTTTTTAGTTGAAAGAGGCCCGATACGAGGAGAGCCAGGAAACTCTCCACGTGCGTACTTCAAAGTGCCTGAAGTTATAGGCAAAGAATGCTTCTCATTATCAGCCAGCATATGCGGCAATAAAACGAACTCGTTCATTTCCCCATCACGCACAACTAACTCCTCGAGATATGCGAACACACGTGGCCGCGGCGGCAGCTCGCTTCTCCCGGCATGCCCATTTCCACAGGCCACGCGGCCCAGTTCGCGTATCTGCGATTTCCTAATCTCGCGGACCGCTTTCTCTTTCGACACTGCCGGCGCGGCCGCCCTGGCTTCGATATAATATTCTCTTTCTCTCCCTCAGTCCTCTCTTCCGTTGTGTCGCGAAACCTCACGGGCCTCTCCTTGGCAACACTATCGCTGAATACAGGCTGCCCTTATGAAATACGGCCCATTGACCCACCGAGTTCACTCGCTGCCGAGCAGCTAGCAGCTCCTTTCTCGTTGATTTCTTAGGCGAAATGTTTCGCGCGTTTCCACATGCGCTCGTGGCTTCCGTGCGTGATTAAGCGTGCCGCGAATGCTGATTAACCCATGTGTATTCACGATTTTTTTTTCATTTTAGGGGCGAAGCTTCTTAGGCCGTGGGTCGTGGGTCCTTGATGTATGTAGTAGGTAGCCACCTCTTGTTTAGTTCTTGGAATGTCTGCTAGATGGCGGTACTTGTATATGATGAATATACGATGAAAAGATATGAGATGACGGTACTTGGAGTGTTAACTAGATGGACGAACAGACGGAAATACAGATGAATTAATGGACAAACAGACAGGTGGACAGACACAGACAGACAGACATACAGACGGACGTACGGATAGACGGACGGACGGACGGACGGACGGACATCCATACATACATACATACATACATACATACATACATACATACATACATACATACATACATACATACATACATACATACATACATACATACATACATACATACATACATACATACGGATGGATGGCCGGATGGACGCACACACAAATACACAGACACATGGACGCATGGACAGACTGAGACAGGCACATGCACAGACAGACCGGCAGACAGACAGGCAGACAGATGGACGGTAGGACGATTCACAGTTTGCCTATGAAACCCCCCTAAGCTTCGCCCCACTCATCATCATTCACTTCGGGGATATGCCATGCTCCGCCGCGGTGGTGTAGAGGCTAAGGTACTCGGCTGCTGACCCGCAGGTCGTGGGATCGAATCCCGGCTGCAGCGGCTGCATTTCCGATGGAGGCGGAAATGCTGTAGGCCCGTGTGCTCAGATTTGGGCGCACGTTAAAGAACCTCAGGTGGTCGAAATTCCCGGAGCCCTCCACTACGGCGTCTTTCATAATCATATGGTGGTTTCGGGACGTTAAACCCAACAAATCAATCAAATCAATAGCATGGATTGTACGGGATACGAGTGCTCTGTACGCCCTATACGAGGCACACCAGTATAGGTGAGGCTTGCCCTCGCGTGTCATAAAAAAAAAATATCTGTTTTTAGTCCTGCCGCTTTACCGTATGAAGTACGGTACTGTTACACCGGCTGAAGAATGCCCATGCGCGTATTCATTTCCTTCAAGGAAAGTCTTACCATAAACTGTAAAACGGTGCTGTTCGTATACGGTAACCTGCGCAATGGTGCAAAAAATGCATAGCTCACACTAGCTCGTCTTAGTGAATTTAGTATATCCTATCACCACGACGTTAAGCGCAACAATCCACGAACTTTGTGATGACTTCGCAAAGCAATGTGCATTCTTCACATAGCAACACCGTAACAATATGGGGTTAACACATTTTCGCGCATCTGAATCATTTATGCGCATGGTTGTCAAATCCGACATCGCCTGGCGGATATGCGGTGTTATGGTGAACATCACTGGCAGTGCAGGTGTTCTCAGAAATAAATATATGAATGTTTTACTATTTTGTCGGCCGAACAAGCCATTATTTGAATGTTAGGTACGAGTTGGGAACGTATTCTGCGTTTGTGTTCTTCATAGGAATGACACACTTTACTTCCATATTAAAAGTGTCTTCGTACCTAAGGTACACGACACTATTGATTCCGGTAATTGTATACAAGGCTTAACTTCTCCCCTCTTAGAAATGCATAAATAAATTAAACATGCCTGGAGTGACATATGCGGTAGAGCTCTCGCAATAGATCACCCTTACTTGAATTTCTCAGAACAGCCTCGTAGAGTCAGTGCTGCTGATTGCTTCACACTATAAATGTCTCGAGCCTTACCTGAAGGTATGTATTTTAAACGCTGCGTATAGACCGTTTCATTGTATACAAACACAGGTCACTGTCAGCTTCTGATTTTGTACGCCGGCGCACCTATAATGTAGGCCTGGCGAGTAACAAAAGCCATGGCGAGTAGACCGCTCTTTTCCAACACTTTTTTTCCATTGAATGGCCAACTATTTTCAGGAAATTTTATTCTAAACTACACACAACAATATAAAAGTTACTCTTTAAGTGTCTATTAGGTAATCTCCTTGTTCGCAGCACTGATATTGCAGCCCCACAATCCCACCATAACTGGGTGCTCCGCGTCAAGCATGCATGTCATGCTGTCTCAGCCCAGCTTTATGACATCAAGTTATGTGTTGAAACAAACAGACACACACACACGCACACATATGTGTTTTCTGAACAGGCCTTTAGATAGATCACGCCTTCAAAACTTGTCGCATTTCCGCATACGAGAGGAGCAGCATGTTTTTCAGCATGGTTTTGAGTAATTTCAGCATGTCTTTAAAAGCTGTGCAGATTCTTACTCTACCCTGACGTCACTACACGGTATGAGCTTCTCTTGAGGTGCTTGCTCAAGTTATCGTGACGTTTGCACGGCCGCTCCACATGTGCACCGTTTGTCCTCCGGTGAATCACAAGCGGCCATTTTCGAAGTTTTAGTACCTGACGCCATTTAAACCAGCCAGACTGCTGGTGGAAGTCACAAAAATTAACAGTGTAGCCTGACGTCAAGCTAGTGTTGATGTTGGTAGGTGTGCTATATGGCAAAATTGAACCTATATATCAAAATAAATTATTGTATCAGTGTTTGCTGAGCATAATACTTGCTCAGAGCCGTCTCTATATACAGATTCGCACGGAAGAGGAAGCCCTCTTTCGAAAAAATGGTGCCAGTAACCCACTAAGTAACAAAGTATCAGTGTATCTAGTATAACCACGCAGGTTATCTATTTTTCAAGCTGACGGCTGCATAACGTCATGTGCGTGTACGTCAAGGTAAAGATGACCTTCGAGATGTGTTTCAAGACGACCGTATCGCCAGGGGCACAAAACAGGATCACTTCCAACAAAACAGCACCATTATAGCTGAATTACGATTTAGGCTGCCAAGAAACTAAAAAAAAAACAGAAACGTTTTTATTTCTCTAGAGACGATCTTTGGCGACCAGAAAACGATGGGCATGAAGCCAGTCACCTACAATTCGGCGTACTGAAACCTGACCACCTATGTACTCCAAAAACGTGAAGCTACTCGCCCGTTCTCAGATATTATGGGATTATACGCCCCCAAACCCACAATCTGATTGAGGAAGTGCATTGGATGCCATCACATTGAATTCCGAATTATTTTTGACGAGTTTGAGAAAAACTGCAAGTCCAACAACTATACAATTTTTTTTCTGTGACCTTTTTTCACGTTTATTTTGTTTTTGTTTTACACTTGGCCATCCTTAGTTCTTTGGAGGCAAAAATAAGTGCTATAAAGTGAGCTCTACTTAAACGAAACTTGCTTAAGGCGAACAGCGCTTGAACATTTGAACTGAATTGTGAAATATGGTGAGCCGGCCATTATTTAGATCCAGCATTTACCTGCTTCGGTTAAACCGCGACTAACTGTTCGCACCTCATTTCACTGTAAAATTGTTAAATGAGATAGCAATGCAGCACTAAACGGCTGTCTTACTGCAAGGGTATGCAATTGTTTTTAGTCAGGGTAGTAGAAATGCTCTGAGCAAGTTCACTTGGTCAAATGTCTATTTCGCTGCGATATCAATGATTCCCCTCCACTATTTGCTCTGTGGACCCTTTTATTTTGTTATATTTTATCTCGATAGCTTAAAAAAACTGCACATCCCTACAAAACGGCTGTGCATTTTTAATATAATTCATGACAACCGAAGCTATCATATAGCAGCAAAATTACGAGCGAGATCACCAAAGTCAAGCTCTGCGTGGTAAACAGATTTAGCAGGGAATATATCTATCAAGAGAAGATTTAGCGCGAAGGTACGACGCGAGCCTCTAAAGAACCCGCTTATTTGTCGCCCATTTTATTATATGGCGATGAGCCCTGCACGAATAAGCCCAAGCATGCGTTTGCCGCAGAGCTCCACGTCTGCAAAGCCTAACCACTTTAAGTGGTTAGGGGTTAGGGTTAAGCTTACAGCTCCAGCTGTAGGCTTCGTCCACACTATAGCGAAGCGAGAAGAGAGTAAAAGCGTGACAGCAAACGTTTTCGCCATTGATGGAAATTTTCACGTCTGTTATGCCGCGGCTGTGTTCTCCACTTCAACCGACTATTGATTAGCAAAAGAATGAATGCCGCTTAGCCTGTTTTGGGACATTTTTATTCCGTATATATACGGAATTTCGGTTATACACGTCCAAGACGACAAGAAATGGTTTTGACTTTGTCAACCTATTTGTAATGTACCATGCGGAAGCTGCATGAGCGGGCATCTTCGTAGCGACAGCGGGGGATTAGCGGGGATGTGCAAAAAAGCAAGGCATACTGGGGGCCTAGCAAGCGGATCTCTAGAGACCCTTTCCTCTTTTGCCTGCTTCGAGCGTTGCAGTGTGAGCGGGGCCTTATACCAAAGCAATTTTTTCAAGGTGAAATGCCCCTGACGTTTTGCCCTCCAGGTTAATAGGACTGTTGCGAATATTCATCAGACAGGCAATCTCGGAAGGCAGCTAGGCATATTCGCCCCTATACCAGCCTCCAAAACTGGCTTGATGCGAAACAATTTCAGGGCGTGGTATGCTACGAAAGTACTCCTAGCATTTTTGACTATTACAGGACTCATGAATTGTTTGAAGTTTCTCGTGTATGTGCTGTTTTTTTTATTAATATATAGTCTTTAGAAGATGTTGGCACTTTCGTATACAGTCCTGGTGCACCTGCTTTATGTATGAACTTGTCAGATCACTATGTATCTATAATATTTCTGCCATTATACGGAACAGCATGTGTTGATGTGAGGAAAGAAGTAATTCTACCTTTATAAATACATCATCCTCGCCATTATCATCATAATCTCTATCTCTTATGCATACTTGACACAATACGCTGGATGCAACAAACTCGTACATAACTTGCTTGTATAATATAAAAATAGGATAAAAGTGCGTTTTCACGCACTTTGAGCGTGAAAACGCACTTCATTGAGCGAAATTTAGGCACGGAGCGAAATTTAGGCACATTCATTGAGCGAAATTTAGGCACGGAGGCACTTCGTCTCCACCCATTTCACAATTCTGCTTTCTACTCCGTTTTTTGGCCGACAATATCATCAAAAGTGTCAACGCATAGGATGGTGTGCCTTCATCATTCGTGAAGGTTATTTCAAGCATGCTCGAGAAAACAAAAGAAAAAACAATGCGCTGGCGCACACAAGACGGTGTTTTTCTGTGAAGTCAACCGCTATTAATCTGGCTTAATATGCCCAACCAATAAAGATAATCATTCTGGATATAGATACACGAAGCTGGAACTCAAGGTAATCAGTCCTTTTGGCGCGATCAGTGTATGTGTATAGCGAAAATTGTTATCACCTTTGCGGCTTAGACTACACAACCAATAAATCTAATTACGCGCAATTTGTACATAGTGACACTTTACATTTTCTTGCTATCTCTCCACACACACACACACACACACACACACACACACACACACACACACACACACACACACACATATATATATATATATATATATATATATATATATATATATATATATATATATATATATATATATATATATATATATATATATATATATATATATATATATATATATATATATATATATATATATGCAAAGAAATGGAAATGGTCGGCGCGTATAAAGAGTACAATAAGCGAGGCCTCACTGAAATGTTGTGCACGTATATATTCGTTAAGATAAGTTGCAGCGTTGCATCATGAGAAGAGAAAAAAAATACTGCCGGGTACTACGCGTTGCATGATCCCTGTATGACATGCAGCAGACATGACGCTCTGCATGCACGCAGAGCGCTGGCAATTGATTCTCTCACATTTATTACCGGCCTATATATACAAGAGTGGCTCAGCAATTCCACGCAACACAGTTAGAACTATTAGTCTAAGGCAGAAGACGCAGGTCTTTTGAAGCAGTGATAATTACGGCCGACAAAGAGGGTGATAGAGAAAGTGAGCCTTAGAAAACTAGAAAGGCACTTGGTCACTTCTTACGTCCAAGAAATTGGCTATCTTGATGAGGTTATAAGGACAACAAGGTTGCACAAATAGAAATAAATTATATGTGTACCGCGTGATTTGTGAGCGAGAGCACACATGTTAGCGCACTTACATGTGTGCCACTAGAGGGCTCTGCACCGAACGGTGTCGTGAGCGCAAATGTGTTTCTTCTCTTTTAAATCACGCGGGTCACCGCAGCAGGAGAGTTGTTAATTGTTATGGTCCATATGTCCTTTACTTTTTTTTCTTTGCCGGAATGACACTATTCTCGCGCTTTTATTTTGTCTTTTCTTAGTTTGCTGTTAGCTCAGTAGCCTTAACGTACACTTTCAATTTATTATTTTTCCGTCGTTTCATGTGTGTCATGACAAATAAATGAATAAATAAATGAATAAAAATAAAAAAATAAATAAACAAACATAGTCCCCCTGCAGTGGCCTCCTAAATCACTCGGGCGTTAAGGAATGCTAAAACTTCAAATAAATTTTAAAAAAGGGGAAGTTCTTAAACGCACGCTCGTAGCAGAGGCAACGTCTGCGGCTCCAGCGGAAAGTTTCAGAACACCGCGGCTCAACACGACGACAGAGTATGGCTAACAAGACGCGCGGTCTCGATCCATTTCAAATTTACGCGCGACTGACTCTTGCTCTGCATTTGAAACTTGGGGTGGCAAGTTGCTCGCTGGTGAGCTCAATATCATTGAGCATGAGTGGGAAGAAGTACGCAGCGAATAGAGCTAGCCGTGTTACAATTTTATTTATTTATTTACGTGGGACCATTGTTCGTCTCTCGTTCAGGGCCATAACGCTCGAACAGTTGAGGACAAAAAAAAAAAGAAGAAAAGAGCATCCCGTCGGCCCGACACTCCTTGTTTTTTTTTTTTTCTTTTCTTTCAGAGCGGGGACAAGTATATGCATATCGTAACTGCCCGTGTTACTTTTTGACATCGGCGCTGCTTAGGAAATTACACCTCGCCGTCAGGACGTTGCACCAGCTGTCGGCGGGACGCGAAAAGCTAGGAGAGCCTCTTCTGGTGTTCTCACGCATAGAGAGGCTCCAGGCAAACATTGCAATGCCGAAAGCTCAAACGAAGCCCACTGACCCGCAATTACGTTTGCCTGTGCGTATAGCACAGATTTGGCAACCGTTCAAGCCCATCACAACAACGCGTATATTGGGTCAGGATGCTCCTTCCTCGCTTCCCACATTTTCTTTTTTTTTTCTTTTCGTTCTCAAGGCATGGGATTACCATTGGTGACGACAGTTTGGATGAGGTCATTTAGCAGTGAACAACCTCGTAAAAATGGAGTATCGCAATGTCCAAGAATGGACGAAGGAGAGGGGTGTCTAACAATAGGAAGACCACGACAACAGGTTATTGTCCCTAGGTGGAGAGACAATGTTTTGACTTGAAAATGCGATGTGACGCATCACATTAACTTTTTCTTCCATTATAAGTTTACGATGATCTAAACTGCTAGAGGCCATCAGCATGAGAAAGAAGTTAATTCAATGCTCGCTAAGCGCGCAATGATAGCCGCATCGTTTTAGTTAGTATTTTGATTAAGCGTAAAGTTGAAGTAAATGATGTCAATCGGCAATAGGCTCATGGCGCTGCGTGAACTCTTTTATACCATAGCGATTGATCCATACCAAGGAAAAGAAAAAGAAGATGAAAAAACTAGCTTTCTGTCTTGTTTCGTCTTGAGCACTGCCTAATTAATTGGGAGAAAGTTCCTGTACGCTGTGTTTTACCTTGTCATCGACTGGCAAAACATGACACTGCGTCCAGAAATTGCTATCTTACAGTAGTATATGGGGTTTTATGTATCAAAACAACGATGTGGTTATCAGATGCACTGAAGTGGAAGGCTCCAAAACTTTCGTCCATCAGGCGTTCTTTCACAAACATTTGCATCACACAGCAAGAAATTGTCAGCCTGAAACAGGAAACAAAAAAAAAAGGCAGTCCACATGTGGACTGCCTTTTCATTATTATGCGTACGATACCCACCATGCTGACCCAAAAACATTTTAAATTGGGATGTTACGTGAGAAACGAATGTTTCACTCGAGATTCTGTACTTGATGGTTGGCATTACATGCAGGTTTACGGCACCACTGTAACAATGGGCTTAAGCACTGATAACGTCTATAAGGCACAAGCATGAAGCCGCCCTATCATTAGCAAGGTTGGTCACTTCAGCTGGCGATTTCATCAGTGTAGGACTTTCCGGTTACATTATCGGTGTCATGAAGAACACGATCAGGCATACTGTGGAGGGTATTCAAGAGTCTTTTCAGAGATAAAGAAACAGTTCCTCGGTGGGAGTAGCCTTCGCGAGCGTATGGTAATTCTTATAACCGGAGGGGCTGACAGCGTTTCGATTGCGACAAAACCCAAAACCTGCGGTTGTGAAAGAAAAACTGGTTCGCGTCATTTCGAAAAATGGAAGGATTGTGTACGCTGCACAGGTGGATGCCGTGGGCTTAGACAGAGAACGTTTCGCGTTAAATGAGGTCTTCAGAACCCAGTGAACCCTTATCACATGCAAATGCACACCGCAAGTGCTGCAACTGTAATTAGCTACGACAACCTCGCCAAGTTTCAGTCCATGACACAGAGCGGAAAATTCCATATCGAGTCGGCGACTCTCGTTTACACTGAACTCTTCCTTTCGCTCGTTCTCTGTACATCGACCTCACATCTTACCTTAAACGTTTTCTCCTAGTACTGGGTCAATCGACGCTCACTGTGTTTGTTTTGCCGGGCCTACGCTCGTTTCAGCGATTTCGGTTCCTGATTAACCAGTTAGCGTTCGTCGTCATCGCGAGGCAAATATATAGAAACACAAAACAAAGTATCGATGTATCGATACCTTGATAACCCTTTGCCTTGCTTCGACTTTTCTCATTCACTCTCAACCAGCCAACCGCGAGTTACTCTTATCAGTCCTTCTGGCAGCCACGTTGATCGGTCCACCAAACGGCGGAAAAAGCCTTTGGGTAAGATTCCAACAGCGAAGGTTACCCCTTCGTCTCGAGGTTAGGCGATGAAGGTTAAGCGTGGAAACGCAGACTCTCAGTGAATATCAATCATGCACTGTCAAGGACAGTACCTGGTGTATAACTTACAGAGCATAAACTTCACTATAGATGTATTTCTCCAGACGGTGTAACTTACTTCGTAAACTTCTTAGAGACTCATAATTTTTATGAATGTCCATATCTGATGTCACAGAGAGGCTATATATATAATGTCTGACACATCACATTGTCAGAGCTGTTCTGTTCTTGAGTTCAAGTATTATAACAAAACCGTGGGATTTCTAGCGTTGTAAGCGAAATCTCTTGTGTTGTGACTGGCAAATTTTCTCGGCGAAAATTTTAGCTCTCCTCCTTCTCATTTGAGGAAGTCCGAGTGCTAGTGTGCACCTACGCTTACACTTGGTCGATGCGCGCAGATGGGTGGGCCCTGAGAGATAAGATAAAATGTCATCCCGGGCTTTCACGAGTGGAAACGACGGTATGATAGAGTCACACCGTATCCGCATTCATGATAATAAGGGCTGCAGCGCGAGCACGAAGGTAAAAAGTGAAACGAAAGGCGAGGTAAGGAAAGCAAAGAGCATTACTTTATACCTCCCGGGTTTTTTTTTCTTTTTTTTCACGCGCACCTAAAATTTAAGGCGGGTTTTTTTTCTTCACAATTTGTCACCAACAAATTGCGGCCGCCGTAGCTGGGAATCACGGGTCCCGATTTCGCCAGGAATCGTGCGTTGCAGTGCAGCGAGTCACACGCGCATGTCATGGCCACAAATGCCTCGGTGGTTATTTAGCTCTTTCTTGAAAGAAGCCGTTTGCAGCGCGCTCACACCTTCCTTTCCCGCTCGTCCCGCTACAGCATCGAGAAATTAACCAAGCCCCCTCATTTCCCGGAAGAGAAAGAAGAAAACAATTCGTGTGTTGCCAGCACATGGTTCTCACTGTGAGCCACGAGGCTGTCAGGCGCCGGAGCGAAAAATGCCCGTCGCTCGAATTGCTTAGGGCACACATGTTGCATTTCAAGTAAATGATAATGATAGTTAAGGTCCTTCTCGGCTAGACTCTCAGGACTTCTGTAAAATTTTCTGTCTGTCTGTCTGTGTGTCTGTCTGTGGTTTTACTTTCCAAACCCTCAATATGATCACAAGAGACGGGTTTGTAGACTGAAATTTCGACCTACTGGAGTTTCTTAACGTATGCCTAAATCTTTCTTTTAATCCGGCCTTTTAGCAGTTTGCTTCCATGAAGATGCAGCTGTCGTGGCCAGGAATTGATCCCACAACCTTCGGGTCAGCACTGAAGCAACATATTCGTTCAACTTCCGCGTCGGAGGGGCAAATTTTTGTTGGTTTTCACATAATATTTGGGATTATGAAGCTATACGATCTAAAACCACGATAATATAATGACATGATTGAAAATTTTTGTTGAAGCGCACTGAACAAAGACGGACGGAAGAGGCTGACAAGGACAGCGCTTGCTCTTACAACTGAAGGTTTATTAAACAGAAAAAAAGTATTTAAAGCGGATACTTGGTTGATCGCGCATGTGCATCATAATGACACACGCTGTAGTTGGGGATTTCGGATTAAACATTGACCACCTGGAGTTAAATGAGATGCACGTAAAAAATATTATAGTAGACGGGCGTTCACTCTTGCATTTGGGCCACATCGAAAAGCGGCCGCTGCTGCCGGCAATCGCCGATGCATCCTGGAGCAGCGTGACACCTTGCCCACCAATCTGTACCGCGGCCGGCGCTTATGACGGCTCCCGCAGCACGCGAGCTTTTTCGCCAGCCACCCGACGCGGCGCTTGACCGGGTGTTCTCCTACCGTTATGTAACCCGCTCGAAGAGGAGGTCAGTGACGCCACAATCGGCTCATTGTTTCCGCGGCAAAGAGTTCGAGGTCAGCCGCTCATGGCACCGGCGGCTGGCCTGGCGACGATGCCGGCAGGGGTTAACCCTTTCGAAAAGGAGCCGCTCGCTGTGCGTTGCGCCATTCGCGTACTTGGAAATGCCGGTGGAAGATGAAGAGGAGGATGCACGTCGCGCGCTCCTACAATACGCGCGCGTACACGCTTCGGCGTATTTGCAGTCGTCGTTAACTTCGGTGGACTTGTCACACTCTGTCGAAACTTTAGGTTCATCGAGCTGCCGGCCGGGCGTCCCCGTAATGTGGAGGTTTCCATATGCACTCTTTCTTATCTGCCTGTTTCGTGGTTTACACGCTAAAGAAAGAGACTTTGTTTCGCCGCGCCTTGCCCCGCCGTGGTGGTCTAGTGGCTAAGGTACTCGGCTGCTGACCCGCAGGTCGCGGGTTCGATTCCCGGCTGCGGCGGCTGCATTTCCGATGGAGGCGGAATTGTTGTACGCCCGTGCGCTCAGATTCGGGCGCACGTTAAAGAACCCCAGGTGGTCGAAATTTCCGGAGCCCTCTACTACGGCGTCTCTCATATTCATATGATGGTTTTGAGACGTTAAACCCCACAAATCAATCAAATCAATTCGCCGCGCCTTACTCTAGCGTTGCGTATGGTGGTATTGACCAATACGCAGTGTTACCAATGTTTTTACAAGGTATGTAGTAAATTGAGATGACCTAACAGATATGAAAAACACATTTACTGATAGACAAATGAAGTTCTAAATCACGACTGCATAGAACGGCACGAAAATACATCGTAGTGTAAAGCACCGAATAATTCATGCCTTCAGGGTTTTCCTTAGCAAAAAAAAAGAGAACTTTATGCATATTCCCTATCAAAGGAAAGCTCCTGGGCCCAGGAATTTAACCAGCGACTTTGTGCCAACGCACCATAGCAACTTTCCCGCCATGGTGAAGTATATACAGTCGGACATTAGGTTCGCACTACAGTACATAAATTTCAGTCTCTATATATGCGGCGTTTATTGTACCACCTTGCTGAACTTAAGGTTTAGGAACAATGTGTGGGTACCACACGTAATAATTGCGGGCGTTTTAGACGCGTGTTAACCGCGACACGACAATGAGGGACGACTCCGTAATAATTTAGACCACCCAGAGTTCTTTAGCGTGCACATAAATCAAGGCATACGCGCGTTATTTTTTATATCAGTCTCACTGAAATGTGACTGCCGAGGCCGGAAAATAAAAATCCACACTCTCGCGCTAAGCAATGCGACACCATCGCGCTGGATGTGTACCCATGGTGAGGGACGCAATGATTGCTACGAAATATTGACGGCAGTTTGGCTAATATAAGAATGAAGTTGACAAACTTCCGCTATGTAGAGATAGGAACCTGTGTAGGGCATTCGGGTCACTTCACGGAGAAGAACGAAAATATGCATTATGAAATACGTAGCGAGCTTTGACATAAAATCACAAAGGTAGAGGCGTCACGTTGCGCATGTTCACGAAGCTTGGCTTGTAGCTTTCCGTACTCGGATAAGTTTGTTTTGAGAAGGTTGGAACAGGACATTAATTTGATCGTGTTTATGTATACTTAAGCCTCTGTCGAGGCAAGTTCTACCACAAAGGTTCAACTTAACTGGACAGAGGCGTCATCATAACCACCTGAATTATTGACATGGTGGAATAGAGTATCGACGCTCATGACACTTGCTTGTGTTTCTGCGTGTTACGTTGGCGCTTATTCATTTGATAAGTCGTTGAAGCCTATAGAAGCAGAAACCAAGTCACCCGGCTTGGTAACAAGTCCATTCGCACTGTATATATGTACTCTTCAGGCAAATAATGTAACTGTACTTATTAGAAAGCTCCGGCAGAAAAAAACCTTCACTTTCAAGCAACTCACTATGCAAATAGCTAGTTAGATTTCTTCTCCGCACGGTTATACTGCTTTTGTCTCGTTGAAACCAAATGGAGATTGCGGTTTAGAATTTAGAGGCGCAGCTCCGGAACGGAGGCAATGAAAAAACGCTCTAGGCATGAATCGGCCTATAGCGGAGTTTCAAGTGGCAACAATAATTGTAGCGTTCTGACGCGCGGAATTTGTAGTGACAATAATATTTGTAGTGGTTATACGTCTTAAAAGCACGATGTGAATATGAGGAATGCGTAGTGGAGGGTATCGAAAATGTTGGCCATCTGGTGTTCTTTCATGAGCACCGAAATTTACATGGGCCTCTCGCATAATCACCTCCATCTAAACGCGGCCACCACGGCCAGGATCCCAACCTTCAAGCCTTTGTCAGCCGTCGAGCGTCATAATTACTAGATCCATGGTGAGGCATTCTAAACGGACTTTCGAATTACAGCACGGGTGCGTTAATCTTTCCCCTGCAATACACGAAAATGTGAAGCAGTCGCACTGAAACTCTTCATACTCGATGTTACAAGGTTGCAGAAAGGACGTGGAACTCAAGTGAGAAGTGCTAGTTTTTGTTTTCCACGTATTGCAAAAAAAAAAAGGTTTGTCACGTATTTCATCACACATTTTTTTTGTTTTTGAAAAGCTCATTGGAGATAAAAAAGCCCATTGTTTCTTTTTTTATCTCCACTGAGTCATGCTATGTTAACAAGTGCAGCAGGCCTTCGTCGGACACACTTGTAGTGTAACACGATGGTAAAATGAATAATAACGAAAAGGAAGCCGTGGGTATGCACGAAGTATAACACGAACCACCTGACGGAAATACCGCGAAAAAATAAGAAGGGGGGGGGGGGGGTGGAGAACACCGTAGGTGATGCTGCAAGGAGGAACGTAATGGTCTGACGAAAGAGGAGCACGGATGAGAATTTCAGTGGGCTTTAGCTGATCAGGAGGCACAAGAAGAAAAGGAACGTGCACAGCAATTACCCTTAGTCTAAAAAAAAAAAAACATTAGGCCTTGATTTCCTGTTACTCGGAGGCACACGTGGTCCCTCCGCCAATCGCGACAAAGCTGTTACTGGCGTGGAATCTCCACCGTTACTTCCGATGTTTCGCGACCACTGGGACCAGTGTTTGCATCAGCGGGACATTCGTATCATCAGAATGAAACTCGAGGCACCTTCGACTCACCTGAGTGACTTTGGGCCGTGTGTTACTCCTCTCACAAATGGTCCCGTGGCGCTGCCTTCGCTCGAGAAAAAGGACGTCGCGTCGGGCTCGCGAACGAAAAGTCACCAACCACGCGAGTCGAAAAACAACAGCAGGGCCGTAATCTCCGAACGGCAAAGCAACAGTTTCGAACTTGAGGCCGAGCGACAAGGTGTAGATGTGGGCGATGGGTCACTCAGGTCCGTCTGAAATGGCACATGGACGAATTCGCGACTGGCTTCCCCGCGAACAGAGTCACGTTCCTCTCGGCGGTCCTCGGACAGCGTTTTTGGCCAGGACCGGCTGACGCTATGACCTAACAACGGATGGCTTCTTCTCTCCCTCAGCCTCTTGACGGGGGAGGGGGTGGTGGAAGAGAGCAGTACTCCCCGGTGAACGGAGCGCTAATATTACGTGAGAGTGGGGGAGGGCAAGATTGGCGGAGGGAGACAGGTAAGAAAGGGAGGAGAGGGGGGTGCGGTGATGTGGGAGGCGGCGATGCGTGGCCCCGTAGCCCCGTGCGGAAGATGCAAGCAGTGGTGCGGTGGAGGGGAAGTGAATGCAGGAAGAGCGAGAGGGCAAGGAGGGGGTGGCGTGGATGCAAACACAAAATAACTGGGTCTGGGTCGCTCAACGGTCCGCTTCCTCCCCCTCTCCGAATGCCGCCAGTTTTTCCGCACTCCTCGCGATAGTTCGTTGCCTTCTTTCGACGAGTATGACGGCGAAGCGACTGCCCCGGAGAACGGCTGCCCGACTTTCGGCCGCTCAGGTGGCCGCTGCTGTGCGATCTTGTTTGCCTGCCCGGCCGGCTCTCTGATATACCTTATAAGCGAGCAGGCCCTGTTCTCGAATGATGCCCCCGCCTTGAAGTGACTGAAAAGAATGTACATACGTGCTCGCCTCTGTCGCGAGCCTCGGGCTGCCGTGACCCAGTAAGCCGCGAGCACCTTCTTTCCTTCTACCCGACTTCGGCACACGTTTTCTTATGCAGCGTACGCTGGCAACCATATTATGCTGACGTCGCCATTTTTTGAGGGTAGGGTGGATCATATGACCTTGGCGGAGAACTCCTCGGGGGGAGTGTGCGTGGCTGGCGTTGGTTTGTTTCCTTTGCCACTTATGGTGCAAGAAAAGAACCCAGTGCCTTTTTATTCTTCTATGTGTGTGTGTGTGCGTGCGTGCGTGCGTGCGTGCGTGTGTGTGTGTGTGTGTGTGTGTGTGTGTGTGTGTGTGTGTGTGTGTGTGTGTGTGTGTGTGTGTGTGTCTTGTTTTCTTCATTTTGTAATCATGCTGAAGAATCTTTTAGGGAGTTTCACCGGTCCACACCTCTCTTCGTGACATCACTTCACCCACTGCCTAAAAAAATTAAGTTGAAAAAAAAAGTGGTGTGGCTTCTGTTTGGTGTCCTAATGACCTTTTAGACTTCGTGATGTTGCCCACATTCTCTGACAATGATATTACGTGCCGCAGCATGAGGAACTGTGGAAGTGGGGTCGTTTTTAAGGTGTGACATGTTTATGGTCATGACACTACAAGGTGTTGGAGGTGCTTGTTTTTCTTATCTTTGAACAGCAAACAGTGAAAATGTACGTGAAGCATTCCTGCACGCTAGAATGTAGCAACGTTTATGCCTTGAACTGCAGATGAAATGAAGGTGGAAGGAATACAGTGCTACTTTAGCGGTGCACGTTGGAGTCAAACGAGTTCAACGTAAGTGCCAAGTCAATCGAAATACCTTAGGTATATGTACTGAGTACCCAAAAA